>NC_050447.1:64392096-64589596 GCF_903995425.1 Onychomys torridus
CATAAGGAACATTACACAACTCTTTATGAAGCCACAGTTACCCTAATACCCCAAACCACATAAAGACCCAACAAAGAGAATTACAGATTGATTTCCCTCATGAACATAAATGCAAAAATTTTCAATAAGATACTTGCAAACCAAATCCAAGAACATGTTTTAAAAAATCATCCACCATGATCAAGTAGGCTTCATTCCAGACATGCAGGGATGGTTCAAAACACATAAATTGATAAATGTAATTCACAATATAAAAAGACTGGAAGACAAAAACCACATGATTATCTCATTAGATGAGGGAAAGGCTTTTGACAAAATTCAACACCATTTTCATGATAAAAGTCTGGAGAGATTAGGGATACAAGGGACATACTTAAATATAATAAAGGTAGTTTACAGCAAGCCCATAGACAACATCAGTTTAAATGGAGAGATAATCAAAGCATTTCCACTAAAATCAGGAGTAAGACAAAGTTTTCCACTCTCTCCATACTTAATCAATATAGTACTTAAGTTCTAGCTAGAGCAATAAGATACCTGAAAGAGATCAAGTGGACACAAATTAGAAAGGAAGAAGTCAAAGTATCTTTATATGAAGATGGTATGATACTATATATAAGTGACCCTAAGAATTCCACCAGGGAAATCCTACAGCTAATGATCACTTACAGCAAATTAGCAAGATACAAAATGAACTGACAAAAATCAGTGCCCTTATATACATGAATGAGAAATGGACTGAGAAAGAAATTAAGGAAACATTGTATTTCCCAATAGACTCAAATAATATAAAACATCTTGGGATAACTTTAACCAAGCAAGTGAAAGATTTGTGTGACATTGGAGAAAAAAAACTGAAGGTAATATCAAAAGAGGGAATGGTCTCCCATACTCATGGACCAGTAAAATTAGACATAGTAAAACTAGTCATCTTACCAAAGGCACTCTACAGATTCAACCAAAATTCCAATACAATTCTTCACAGATCTTGAAAGAACAATTTTCAACTTCATATTAAAACAAACAAACAAACAAAAAACCCCAGGATAACTAAAACAATCTCAAATAATAAAATAACTGTTGAAGGTATCACCATCCCTGAACTAAAATTGTGTTACAGGGCTAAAGTAATAAAAACAGCATGATATTGGTACAACAAAGTCAATAAATGAAATCAACAGCATCGCTCTGTGTAAATAAAGTTCTGATTGGCCAGTGGCCAGGCAGGAATTATAGGCGGGACAAGACAGTAGAGAATTCTGGGAAGTAGAAGACTGGAGGGAGACTCCGCCAGCCGCCGCCATGAGAAGCAACATGTAAAGACACTGGTAAGCCACGAGCCATGTGGCAAAGTATAGACTAACAGAAATGAGTTAATTTAAGATAAAAGAAGTAGATAACAAGAAGCCTGCCATAGCCATACAGTTTCTAAACAATGTAAGTTTCTGTGTGCTTTCTTGGTTGGGTCTGAGCGACTGTGGGACTGGCGGGTAAGAGAGATTTGTCCTGACTGGGCCAGGCAGGAAATTCTAACTACAGACCTAGGCATAAATCCACTCTTGAATGGATACCTGAATTTTTTGTTTTGTTTTGATTTTTTGAGACAGGGTTTCTCTGTGTAGTTTTGTTGCCTGTCTTGGATCTTGCTCTGTAGACCAGGCTGGCCTCAAACTCACAGAGATCCACCTGGCTCTGTCCCTGGAATGCTGGGATTAAAGGCATGTGCCAACAATGCCCAGCTGGATACCTGATTTTGATAAAGAAGCCAGAATTACACACAAGAAAAAAAGGCAGCATCTTCAACAAATGGTCCTAGTCAAACTGGATGGCTTCATGTAGAAGAATGCAAATAGATCCATATTTATCATCCTGCACAGAATTCAACTCCAAATAGATCAAATATCTCAATGTAAAATCAGATAGACTGAAGTAACTGGAAGAGGATGTGGGGAATAGCCTTGAATGCATCGGCACAGAAAATAAACCCTCTCTTAACAGAACATTGAAAGCACAGGATTTGATCAACAAATAAGAAATAGGACTTCTATTTATTAAATAAACAATTAGCTTCTCATGAAACTCAGAAGCTTCTGAATGGCAAAGGACACTATCATTCAGACAAAATGGTAGGCTACATAATGGGAAAAATATTTTTACTAACTGCATATCTGATAGAGGGCTAATATCCAAAACATGTAAAGGATTAAAAAATTGGATATCAAGAAAATAAATAACCCAATTAAAAAGTATGGTACAGATATACTCAGAGAGTTCTCAAAATTGGTAAACAAATGGTTGAGAAACACTTAAGGAAATGTTATACATCCTTGGCCATCAGGGAAATGCAAATGAAAACTACTTTGAGATTTCCTCTTACACCAGTCAGAATGGCTAAGGTCAATAAAACAAATGACAGCTCATGCTGGTGAGGATGTGGAGTAAGGGGAACACTCATCCAAAAATGGTGGGAGTGCAAACTTATACAGTCACTATGAAAATCAATGTGATGGTCTCTCAGGAAAATGGGAATTGATCTACCTCGAGATCCAGCTATACCACTCTTGGGCATATACCCAAAGGATAATTTATCCTACTACAGAGACTCTTGTTCAATCATGTTCATTGCTGCTCTATTAATAATAACCAAAAATTGGAAACAACCTAGATGCCCTTCAACAGAATGGAATATTACTCAGTTGTTTAAAAAATGATATGGTGAAATTCACAGGTAAATGAATGGAACTAGAAAAAATCATCTTGTGTGAAGCAAGCCAGATGCAAAAAGACAAATATGGTATGTGTTCACTTATATGTGAATGTTAGCTGTTAGGTTAGTCATAAGCTATAGTCTATATAACGACAAAGGTTAGGTATAGAGTAAGGGACTAGTGGGGAGTGTTAGATCTCCCTAGGAAGGGAAAATAGAATCAATAGTCATGTATACATGGGGGGGGGAGGATAAAATGGGGAGAGGAAAAGAAGGGGAGGATGAGGAAGAAATATGCGTTAAAAGTAAGGGCCATTTGAGAGGTTTTATGGAAACTTAATACAGGAGAAGCTTCATAAAGCACATATATACATGAAGGCAACCTAAATGGAATCACCAAATAACAGGGGAAACAGAGCCCCATCTGAACATCTCTCATCACCAAACGAAGATTTCAGTACCAGCAATGGGTTACATATAATGGGGTTCTTTGCGAAAGGGGTCCCATAGGAACTCCCAAACTATCAAGGCTATTACCAAGGCTATTGGTTGCTTTCCACAAACTGGTGGCACAGCTCTTTTGCTAAAGACAACACCTATCCAACTCATTGAGCATGGTGAAGTTGAGCTGGTGTCTACCTAGAACCTTCACTCCTACTGACTAATGTTCATAGTACTGGAAATTACTTTGCACACGATCTAAGGAGAAAGGCAGACACTAACCCAACTGCAAACCCTTCCACCTACAATGATTATCTGCCTAGGAGATATGCTGGTGCAAAAGCTGCACAAAACTTGTGTGGCTGACCAACCAATATCTGATTTGAGTTAAGGCCCACTCCATGAGATGAAACTCAAACCCCATACTTCTCAGATGGCCAAGACTGAAACTATATGGGCTAGAGAGCTGGGAAAAGCCAAATACCACTGTTCTGCTAAAGAAACATAGCAATAAAAGGACTCCTAATGGCATTTTTCTATACTCATAAATCAGTATCTTACTTGTCATCATCAGAGAAACTTCCTCCTGCAGCAGAAGGGAACAAATACAGAGACCCACAGCCAGACAATGTGCAGAGTGAGAGACCTAAGGACACTCAGCCTTAAAAGGGATATCTCCATCAAATCTCTCTTCTCAGGGCTTAGGGAACTCTGTGGAGGAGGAAGCCAAAAGAGGTAAGAGCCAGAGGGGATGGAGAACTCAAAGGAAGCTAACCCTTCTCAACACAACAGGACCAATGCATATATGAACTAGCAGACTGTGGTAGCATGTATAGGGACCACACAGTTCTGCACGAGATGGGGTCCTAGAGCTGAAAGAAGTGGGTATATACCACCATCCCTAATCCAGATGCTGTCTTCAACTGATAACACTTTGTAAATCAAAACTTGGTTTTCTCCAAGGGAGTCTCTCTAGGGAAACAAACTACTCTTAAGGATAGGCCATATGAACAAGTCTTCCCTGTCCCACCAGCCAGCTCACAAATAATGATATGGAAACAATATTAATCATGAAAGCTCAGCCAGTAGCTTAGGCTTGTTTCTAACTAGCTCTTATAGCTTAAATTAACCCATTTCTATTAATTTACTTTCCACCTTGTGGCTTTATTACCTCATGTCCATATTCTCCATCTTGCTTGCTCTGCATCTTTTGATGTCTTTCTTTTTCTCAGTGTCTTCTATGCCTGAAAATCCTGCTTAGCAGGATGGTAGAGCTGGCAGAGGGACAGAGTAGGAGATCAATGAAAGAGATATCTTGATAGAGGGAGACATTATGGGGTTAGGGAGAAACCTGGTGCTAGGGAAATTCCCAGGGATCCACAAGGATGACTTCAGCTCAGACTACTAGAAATAGTGGAGAGAGTGCCTGAACTCAGTAAACAGATTGGCAAATACCCTAACAGTCATCATAGTGCTTTCATCTAGTAACTGATGGAAGCAGATGCAGAGATCCACAGCCAAGCACCAGGCCGAGCTCCAGGGGTCCAGTTGAAAGAGGGATTATATGAGCAAGGGGTGGTGGTGGTAGTCAAGATCATGGTGGGAAAATCTACAGAGACAACTGAACTTAGCTTGTATGAACTCACGAACTTTGGACTGACAGCTGCGGAACCTGCATGTGACCAGACTAGACCCTCAGCATGTGGGAGACAGTTGTGTAGTTTGGTCTGTTTGAGGGGCCCCTGGCAGTGTGATCAGGATCTATCCTTGTGCTTGAGCTGGTTTTCCGGAGCCCATTACCTATGGTGAGATGCCTTGCTCAGCCTTGATGCAGTGGGGAGGGGCTTGGTCCTGCCTCAACTGAATGTACCAGGCTTTGCTAACTCTCCATGAGAGCCCCTACCCTTTTGGAGGAAGGGATGGGTGGTGGTGGGGGGGAGACTGAGGGAGCAGAAGAGGGGGATATGTGGTTGGTATGTAAAATGAATAAAATGTTTTCTTAAATAAAAAAAGAAAGAAATCCAGCCTAGTTATTGGCCATTCAGCTCTTTATTAGACCAATCAGAGTGACACATCTTCATAGCATATAAACAGATTATTCCACAGCAGCCCTAAGCCCAGCAGTAGATGACCAACACAAAACAAACTCAACAGCTTCTTTTGTAGGCTGTTTGTCTCATAATGTTGTGGCAGGTTTTTTGTTGTTGTTGCTGTTGTTTGTTTGTTTTTTAATGCTCCAGATCTTTTGTGTACATATTATGGCTTCTGATTTTGTGTTTTTATAGGACTCCTGTGTGTGAAAATGTGTGTCTTTCCATCTATTTGTGTTTCTTGTGTTTTATCTTTGTCTCTTCTGTTTGTTTGCTTTGCCCTATTCCAATTTGTTTCTGTTTTATCTTATCATATCCTATTTTATTTTATTATTATTCCTTAGATGCCTATTTTTTTCCTGAGAGACACAAAGGGTGTGGGTCTGGATGAGAGGGGAGGCAGGGAGGAATTGAGAAGGGGAGGGGGTGTAGATACTGTAATCAGAATGTTTTGCATGAGAAAATGTATCCACAATAAAATAAAACAAAGCAAAGCAAAGCAGGAACATAGGTAGAGTGAATTTGTGTCTATTATGTCAGATTTCATGACTACCTGGCTATGACTTGCTTTCCCAGCCTGATTTTATTTCCATTTAAATTCCTGATCTTTGTGAGGGAGCTGGGGACATGATTCTTGATATTTAGTGACATTAGACATTTGATACAAATTTTCTTCACTACGATGCTAGCTAGCGCTTGCCACAGGACTCCCATATTTATTATGCTTACTGGTCTGAATCCTTTTGTAGGTAATAAAGTGTCCCAGTGGTTTTGTCTTCTTGTTGGAAAGGTCCCCTTTCTCCCATATTCACAATCCCACTGACCGGTTTAAATTTTGTGAGGCTGAAGGAAAAGCACAGGACACTTACTACGCTCCCAAGGCACACAAACGAACTGTAGTTCTCACAAGAAAAGCAAGGATTTCACTGACCTATAAAGTCTCATGCAATGAGAAAATAATACAGGCACATCCTTTGTTTAAATTTCATAATTAGGAGCCATTGAGAGGGCTCATATTCTTCTGTGGTTCTCAAAATTTTTCTTATTTTAATGAAGGGTGTTTTTGTTTTCATTTTTCTTAAATCAGGGGGAAAGCGGTGATATTTAAGCTAGCTTCTCAGTCTATTGTTTGCTTGTTTTTAAACATTTAAGGCTAAATGGCTAGGAAGCTTGGCAGCCTACTTTCAGAATTATGATCATTATCAGTCATCTTTATTTTTAATTTTGGACCTATATTTATGAGTTATCAGATGGGACTGTGGAGGTTGGAATGAGAGATGACCCCTGTGTGAGCTCATGTATTTGAACACTGGATTTCCAGTGGATGGTACAGTTTGGGGCTGTTGTGAAAAATTTATGAGGTGGAGCCTTACTAGAGGAAGTGTGTCATTGAGTACTGGCTTTAAGAGCCAAGCCTCACTCACACTTCCCATGTCCTGTGCCCCCTTATTTCCTGTGTCCCCCCTGCTTCCTGTGGCCACCACTTCCTGCTGCCATGCCTCTCCTATGATTATTGATTTTATCCCTCTGGAACCATAAGCTAAAATAATCCCTTTCTTCCTGAGGTTGCTTTTGGTAGTGGTACTTTATCACAGGGACAGAAAAGTAGCTAATACTGTAATAAAATACAGGGACCTGACATCAGATCGCCTGAGGTCAGATCTTGGCTATGGATTTTCCTAGCTCTGAAACCTTGCGTGAGTAAGAATAATATTACCACTCATTCCACAAAATTGTTCTGTGAATGAAAAATCTGACACATTAATTAGGATAGATAATTGACAGGAATAAAAATCTGTTTAGCCTTCCTTTTTTTTTTTTTCTTAATTGGTTGGGCAAGATTGGTGAAACAATGTCCAATAGTTATAGCAAGCTGATAATTTGAATTTCAAAATTTAAATTAGAATAGTAGACTGGGCCTTGAATCCTGGCTACTTATGTCTGAGGTAAAAGGATCAATAGTTCAAGTCCTGCCTGGGGAAAATTAAAGGAATCTGTATCACAAAAGATGAAGTTACAGCCCAGTAGTAGGGCACTAGGCAAGCATGCACAAGACCCTTCAATCCCACTGCTTAAAAAAATAAAATAAATTATGATGGAGATACATATTTCTAATATTTTACTGATTCTTGTCACTTTTATTTTGTGTGTTTGGGTATTTTACTTGCATGAATGTGTGTGCACAATATGGGTGTCTGATCCCTACAAGTGCCAGAAGAAAGCATTGGATCCCCCTGGGGCAAAAGTTACAGGAGATTATGAGCCATCATATGGCCTCTGGGAATTGAGCCTGGGTTATCTGGAAGAGAAGCCAGTGCTCTTAACTGCCTAGCTATCTCTTTAGCCCTAGTATTTAACTTTTAAGTACCACAGGAAGGCTTGCGTTTATTCCTAGCTTAGTGAATATGGTGGTTAATTTTGGCTGTCAACTTGATGGGACTCAGAATCACCATGGAAACATAATTCTGAGAACATTTCCTGAGAGGGTTACATGAAGAGAGAAGATGTACCCTAAATGTGGACAGCACTGTCCCAGAGGTTGGGGTCCTGGGCAGAATAGAAAGCAGAAAGGGAAGTGAGCTTAGTATTGACCTCTCTCTGCTTCCTGACTGCACATGACATATGACCAGCTGCATCAAGCTCCATGGTCATGACTTCCCCATCACTCTGCACTGTGCACTTAAATCATGAGCCCAACACACCTGCCCTTCTTAAGTTGCTTCTGTCAGGATTTTGTCTGGTCAGGGAGGAAAGAACTAGAGCACTTGACATTTTCATTATGAACAGATCTGAGTTTTATCAAATGCCTTTCCAGTATCAAGAGAAAGGATCACAGCACACTTCTCTTTTAAGTTAAGGCACTGTATTGTGTTTGCCTCCCTAGGATAATATCTTTTTAATACCCCAGTAGACTCCATCAGATGATAGGTTGTTTAGAATCTTTTATGTTCCACTAAGAAATTAATTAATCATGCCAAGGATAGGCCATCAGTATTAGTAGGGGTAATAATTCATCATCACTGTAGGGAGAGGTTAATGGCTATGAAAGAGACATACTCAAAAGTTGAAAGCAGCTTCCATTGTTCAACTGTGTGAGCTCCCCACTCCCAGCCCAAGAACTTACGCTGCCTGTAGTGGGTATTTAAACATTAATGTGCACAGAAAGGGGGCCCTGTCATCTTTAGGGGGCTATGATGTGCCCCCCCAGAGTGAAGCAGGAGGTTCCACAGTCCTGAGAGCACCCTGGGTGCCTGGGGTTCCCTTGTCTTTGGGGAATCAACTCTTTGTATTCTTTTATGCGCTTGCTTCCAAATGAAAGACATCAGCTAAACTTCACTGTTGGTGCAATACTAAGAAAAACACAAAAGTAAATTCAAGGCCAAGACTGTTCCAGTCAGTGGTGCATATGTGTGTCTCCTCATTCACAAGCTTTCATTCAAGTAGGAGATGAAGTCATTCAGAATGCTGACGGTCAGTCTTGTGGGTTGTCTGAAAACAAAGCTCAAATGTCCTGTGATCCTGTGTGTGTGTGTGTGTGTGTGTGTACATATCCATACTGTAATCCAGAAGTCAACATTTGTTTTCCTTCTTTAGATACTCTCCATCTTATATTTTGAGACAAGGATTCTCACTGAATCTAGAATTCATTGATTTGGCTAGGTTGGCTGGCCAGCAGGTTCAAGTGATACACATCTCTGCTTCCCCCTGGTGGGGTCAAACCTAACTTTTTACCATGCTTACTGGGGATCAGAACTCAAGTCCTCAGGCTTTGCAGCAATTGCTTCAGTAACTGAGCCATCTCCCCCACCCATGATCCTATTTTAAGATGGTTTGTATTACTGTCTAATCTACACATACCTAAAATAGGACAGTGTTAATTTCTGCTTAATATCAGTATAGATGAATTACTTTGTCCTGCTAATTTATGTTTTTATTTTCCAAAAATCTGAGTAACTCCATGGAATAAAACTGGAAATTTGAAAAAGCGAATTGACAAAGTAAGTGTGAACTATGAGTCAGAGATTTTGGTATGTACTGAGGATGCAAAGTTATTCAAGCCAGAGGAAGGAAAATTTTAGAGATTGTGTCTTACTGGTCTTGATTACCTCTGTGGACGTTCTTGACTTGGCTTGGCAGAATAGGGGGCCTATAAATATTTGTTCAGTGAGTGAAGGGGGGCTTGTCAACACTTAATGATGTGATGTTTTATGAATAGCGTGGCTGAATCATACAGACTAGATTTCCACGTGGAAGGAAGAGGGGCAGTTCCCTTAGGTTGGGTGGAGGTGAGGAGAGTGCATTCAGTGGGAACTACTTGACCACTCAGTATCTCAGTAGATTTGGCTCTTCTAAAGGAAGAGTGGGATCAGAAGGCATGATGCCTAGGAAGCAAGGAAGGAGGGAGAAGAAGAACATAACAGGAAGGGGAAGGTGTGCTAAACTAGCCTATGCTAGCAGAAGAGAGAAGAGAGAAAGGACGGCAGGGCAAACGAAACCACTAGAAGCCTCAGAAAAGTTAATTTCCTGCTTTTCTCTATGTAAAGACTACAAGAATTAAAAAAAAAAGAAGGTTGGGGCTCTGACACAAGAAACTGTTGTTCGTGTGGAGCAAGAGAGACTCAAGAGCTACAAGAGAGAAGCCTCGGGCCTAGAATGAAGGGTCTATCTTTCTAACTAGCAGCCTACCTCCAAAAAAGAGGGAAATTCATTGTTTGTAGTAGGAGAATTTTGAGTGATTTTAATGGAATTTTAATTTATCTGTCTTCTTTCTAAATGAACTACAAACATTACCACCGTATTTTCAATAAGAATATAAAGAAGAGTAAGCCAAAACTTCATTAAACTGGTCATATAGTTATGGGAATACTTAAGTGACTTAAAAGAGCTAGTCTTCGGATTCCATTCATTTCCCAACAGAGCCTTTCAATGTCTATTTAAATTACTAATTATTGTCAATAGATGATAGAGGAAAGAGGGGGGGGGAAGAAGAAGGGAAAAATCAGTTCCTCTAGCTCATGCCTGTTGTCCATGAGGAAATCAAGTATCTATAGACTGTAAAGGACACCATCTCCAAGAATTAGTTATGGTGAGAATTATTTTACTTCATTGAAAACAGCTAAAATTTGTATGGTTTCAATAACTGAAAATTATGAATAAAGCATCCATGTGTTCTAAGATCCAGGCAATCATTGAAGCTTTTGGACAGATATGCTGACCAGGTCAGTTAAGCAGGCTACTCCACAGTATAAAATACTTCAAATCATCAATTTGTCATTCAGCTTGAACATATACAATTTTTAATTGTCATATCTCTGTAGAGTTGGGGACAACAAATGTTTTTTTGAAAGTTGCATATTAGAAAGGAGTTATAGAAGGCCTCAAAGGACAGTCTTATGAAGTAATTAAAAAGAAGACAAATGTACAAAAACTACAGTCACGGGAAGCTGGTGGCCTGTTGTGCTCTCCAAACAATTTTTTGATCAATGGTAACCTCACAACAAACCCCAGTGCTCATGTGAGGCAAACTCTTGGTCTTAAATGGAACAAGACTTTCCGTAGCAAGTATCCTTTGTTCTGAGTGCTTTATCTGTGTGCATAGGTCCTCTGAGAATCGGAGCTGACCCTCTCTCATTCTTGCTAAAAGGAAGCAGAGGACCAAAAAGCTTGCAGCTGTATTGTGAATACCTCTGCTCTGTTCTTCAGGGTCAGATTCCTTTCATCTAAAGGCATCACATCTACAATCAGCGTGTCTCAGAAGCTCTAGACTCTCTTCCCCCAAGTTCACAGGCGCACTCCACAGGCACCTCTTCCTTGGCAAACACAGCCTGTCATTTTCTAGATGAGTAACAGGCACAAATCACACAGCAATAAATGATTTCGTGACTCTGGTCCCTATTTAATCTAATCAGGGTAGATATGGTTGATTACATGGACGAAGAGCTACTGAATAAACACGCTTATTCAGGAGTAACTAACCATTAGACAGTATTATGTAATGTCGAAGTAGCTGCTTGGCTTAATGTTATGGTTTCCATGGAAACTACATCAGTGAAGAGTAAAAGAGTTAAAAATACTGCGTTTTTTTCTCCCCCTCCCCGTGCATAAATAGATTGTCTATATTCACATAAAGTTTATGGCAGCTTTAAAAAATTGCACTCACTAAAGAGTTATCTCATTATTAATGGGTAAAAATATTGGGACTATCTTCAGAAAGAAATACAGGCTGGCGTCACTTTTCTGAGTTATTTCGGGGAAAGAAAAGATGCTTGGATCGACGGAGGCCACGCGCATTTTACATGCACCGTTGCTTATTCAGTACTTAGGTGCCCTCCCATGCAAGGTTCATACGCCGCCACGGATACCACTTCTCTTTCCCAAAACAAAGACGATGGCAACGACAAGAGAAAAAGAGAGTCCCAGGCAAATGCCGAGCTCCGCAGAAGACGGCTCCTGTGGCAAGCAGAGATTAATTATGCGAGGGAGATAGCAGGCTGGGGTTTTGTGTAATGCAGGGCTCTGCCTTGCTTGCTGGCCCCTGAAAGCTCTAGTTGCTGTAATTGCAGGAAGGAGTGGAGGATGCAGCGACCACCGGAGTCCAGCTCTGCATTGTTGTTTTTAGGCATTTACTTCATTTTAATCCCGTGGGACAGATAAAGAATAAAGTTAAATACACGGACTCTTCTGAGTCGCAAGTTATACCTTAAGGAGCCTTACAGAATCTGATTTTTTTAAAAATCTCGTTGAAGGAGAATCTCCCTCTCCCCAAATGGCCATAAGGAGTCCAGAGCTGGATACCAAAAATGTATTGTTTTCTCCCTACACTTTTTACTCATTCTCATTCTCTCTCTCTCTCTCTCTCTCTCTCTCTCTCTCTCTCTGTTTTCCTGAAGACTGACTTTTTAATTAGAAGTTCCATGGAGGTCCTTTCCCATCTGAAGGTGTTTATTTGTTATGAATCACTACTCTTCATTCATTGCCGATGATTCTTTGATCAGAAAACACTATCATTCTAGGCTTAGGACAGGCTTGCTGTATTCATTAAAGGGAAGCTAAGTAAATTTTAACAATCTCTAGAGCTTATCATCTCTAACTGGCCCACATACATTGTTATTCTCAAATATGTAATCTCCTCCCTTTTACTCTAGACAGCCTCCAGGAAGGCTTCCCCAGTGAATGAATAGGGTCACACATTTTTTTGAGGTTCTGGTGCAATCTCAGGGGAAGAGAAGCTACTGTTGGCTCGGTCCTAGAGCTTAGACTCAGCACAGAGAAAGGGTTTAGAGTTGCCCTCTGGAATCAGATAGATTTGGTGATGCACGAAGAAAAGCAAATACTAAGAGAAGCCTTGACCTACTGTGTTTAAGTGTTGTTGACCCATTAGATCTGGAGAAGGCCTCCTAGTCTGGGTACATACACACACAGACACACAGACACATCGTACACACATAGAATGACCTTTTTTCCATAGTAGAAACTATGACAGAGCTGTCCCTTATTCCTCATCTTTCTTACACAAATGGAAGAGTGTTTAAGAAGTGTTCTTTCTTTTTTCTTTTTTTGGCCAGAGCTGAGGACTGAACCCAGGGCCTTGCACTTGCTAGGCAAGCACTCTACCACTGAGCTAAATCCCCAACTTCAAGAATTTAGCTCAGTGGTAGAGTGCTTGCCTAGCAAGCGCAAGGCCCTGGGTTCCTCAGCTCAAAAAAAAAAAAAAAAAAAAAAGCAAAACAAAACAAAATACAAGAAGTGTTCTTTATGTTTCAAATCCTTTCATTCATTCTTCACTTAAAACCTTAAAACTTCAAGGTACGTGTCACCAGCTGTATCTTAGTAATCAGGCAGAAAGGGGGCAGAGGCATTAATAGTTTGCAAAAAGTTTTCTGCAGCATTTGGCTCTACACATTTGCCAACCCATTGCTAAGTATCAGCTTAGTGGCCCAGGAAGGTCTTAAGGCCTCTAACTCCAGGGAAGGCATCTAAAGAAAATTCTGGAATAACCTCAGAAAAGGCTCACTGATGAAGTGTCCTGATGACAAATGCCTGAACCCATTCCTTGGACTTTGGCACCACTAGTTTGAAAGAATAAGGCTCTAATGATACCTTAGTTGTGAATATAGTTTCGTGGTCTATCTATATACCAAATTTGTTCTTAAAATGGCCCAACTAATAGGTTTTAAGGCATAATATTGACTTACTGGTGTGAAAACTTGTGTAGCTATCTCACACCTAATGAATTAGCCTTTGAAGGAACGTATTGGTCTGGTGTTAATTTACTGTGAAATGTGGATATTTGAATCTCCCAGTCTGCTGTCTGATGTATTCTCTGGTGCTCAACTACGGTGAAATCATTTTTATTTGCCTGGCCACTTATTTCTAGCATGCCATAGAAGAAAAATACATTTAATGGTAATTTTTGAACAAAGTAGTCACTTGCCAAGGTGTTCTCCTGTCAGAACTTAGTTAGCCAGGATATTCAGACATATATGGAAAACAAGACATATCTACTAACTAAGATACTAGAATTTTGACTATGATTAAGTTCTATGACAACTTCCATTTGCTTAGCCCTAGGAGACAGCATTGTTCTCCTAGCTTGAGTGCTAGAGAATACTGATGTTCATACACAGATAGTAAGAAATAGCTTATGGAACTGGCCAGAACAGAGCATATGTCAGCTCACATGAAATGCTCTTAGAGTAATTAGACCAAGGACAATCTGCCTTTAAACACTATCTTAGCTACTCATTATCTTAATTATACTTAGAGGCTTATTTTCAGGGTTCCATGAACTGCAAGCTGAAACTCAGTTACCTTCCTAGTGAATTAGGTTTTCTTTTTCTTTTTGGAGCTGAGGATCAAACCCAGGGCTTTGCGCTTGCTAGGCAAGCGCTCTACCACTGAGCTAAATCCCCAACTCCGAGTTAGGTTTTCTTATTTGCTCTTTCCTTACAATGAAATCAAAACAGCATTAAGATATATCATGATAATATGGTAATTATGAAGAGTTTATGCTTTAAATAAGCTTTGTTTTAAATGTTTCCTAAAAGTGATAGCTGTCTATGTAGTATGCAAAGGAAGACCCATCATCATTTGTCACTAAAAGCAAGACAAGTATATACTGTACTACTGTGGTTAATTTTCCTTGTATTGTATCATCACCATGAACAAGTAATTTGTCTTGTTTAGGGGACACTTGAAGCTCTTCAGCTTCTGCCTTTCCTCTTGAATTAGCTTCTCACTGACAAATATGAGAAAAAATAACTTAAAAAGAGGAAAGACATTTCAGTTCACATTTTCAGAGGGTTTAATCCATGGATAGCTGGCCCCAGTGATTTTAAGCCCTGCATAGACATGGTAAAAGAAAGATGCTGAGCCTATACAGGTAGGAAGAGCACGGAAATAACATGAAAGGAACAGGCCCATTATACATATTTCAAAGGCATGAACAGGCCCATTATATATATATATATATATATATATATATCAAAGGCACAAGCCCACCTGTTGTGGATGATTGATTGATAAATAAAACACTGATTGGCCAGTGCCAGGCAGGAAGTATAGGTGGGACAAAGAGAGAGGAAAAGGGGAAAGTAAAAAGCTGGGCTAAGGGGAGATGCTGCCAGTCGCCAAGAGGAGGAGCAGGATGTCAAGTACCGGTGGGCCACAAGCCACGTGACAAGGCATAGATTAATAGAAATGAGTTAATTTAAGATATAAGAACAGCTAACAAGAAGCCTGAACCATTAGGCCAAATAGTTTAAATAATATAATCATCTGTATATTTATTTTATAAATGGGCTGCAGGACTGCTGGGGCTTGGCGGGAGCTGGAAAGAAGCTCTCCAGCTACACCTGCCAGCCATTTCTTCTAACTAGGCTCCACCTTCCACAGTCTTACTAGCTCCTAAGAGTCTATTCAAATTTTGAACCCATCAATGAATTTAAACATTAATGATGTCAGAACTTTCATAATCTGATCTACTCTGGAAATGCCCAGAGGTATGCTTTACTAACCACTCAGCTATTGCTCAAGTTAAAATTCAAGATTACTCTAGTATTCAAATAGTATTAAGTATACATCCATATTGAGAAGACAATTAGCCATCTCATGAACACTGACTGTATTTTATTGCAATGATCTAGTTCATAGTTCTTTAGTTAAATGGATTTGGTGAGTAAAAGTTTTGTTGGAACACAGCTGTGTTCAACTATTTCCACATTATTTATGGCTACTGTGTGCTTACAACAACAGATGTGACTTGTGACCAAGTGTCTAATATCTATGATCTATCCCTTTTAATAGACATTTTGACTATTCCTGATCTAGGAGAGCTGATTTCCAAGTTGACATGGAAGCTTTGGCTGATCTTGGCTTCTTAAATACAAAGTAAATATGTATAAAATATTCTAGTTCATATTTGAACATCCCCAGTAAAAGTAAAAGCCCCAACTTTTAAATGCTTTGAAGAACATAGATACAGAACATGTCTAAGTACAAGAGAAAAATATGGTTGCTCTCCTGTCAATCATGGAGGAAATTCATCTGCAGCAGAACAAACACTGAGCACCCAGTCTTCTAAGATCACCAGGAACATATATCAATACCCTGTTGCATTTGAATTTATGGATCCAAGGCAATGGTGGAAGTGGTATCCTATTGGCCATCTCAGAAAGCAAGGAAAATGCAGTGGTATCCTAGTACTCTGGAGAAGGGCAAAGTTAGGCCAGATTTGCATAAAACATTGTCTTGAAATGTTCACAGCCAAGCAGAGTATTATAAAGGGGTCAATATTTGATCTGGAATAAATATGGACTCAGGGTCTTGTTTCCATAGGGACAGTCAATGTAGATATGAGGACCTTTTACCACAAACTCTGCATCTGAGTTATACATTGATGCTTATTTCTGTCAAAAAGTGGTCCAGTCTTCCAGTAAAGGCAGAGGTTATATTCTTTCTACAGTGATGTCAAATGCAAAAGGTTCTGGGAGCCCTTCATTCTAGTGAGTCTCCATGTCTGACCTGGGAGGAAGTGCAGGAAGTAAATACGGAAACATCTGCTTTGAGCTCTTGAACTGCCTTTACTCTATGAGTGCTCATGGGCTTCCCTTGGTCCTCAAGACTCAAAGAGTTCAGGATGAACTGAGAGAAAGTGGCTTAACAGTTTCCACCTTCAGAGAGATTCCACCCTGCACTTTAGATCCTTCAATGCCCTGTGTTCACCCGGCAGGGGAAGAAATCTACCACCATGATTGACTCTTCCTGGGAAAGTCTCCCAGAGTCTCACTAGACACGTGAGTCATGTTATGTACGTGGTGAATCACTGTCTCCTTGGGAGCTTTTCAGATGGCTTTATCTGGGTCCATTTTTCTGGTCTGATGACTGGCCAGGCAACATTTTCCCTTCCTTGGTCTGAGTTACTTCTAACTTCATCAACAAGAAGGTGAAGGTGGTCAGATTGGAAAGTGACAGCAGAATAAGATCAATGTAGAGCTGACCTGAAAGCAGAACGTCATCAAGGGAGGCTTTCCTGCAGCTCAGTTCAATGTCTGGTAAGTTCTCTCAACTTGATAAGAACATACCAAATAAATATATTGGTGAGGTTTGAAGAACCGAAAAATCTCACACACAAAAGCACAGGACGATTGTAGTGTCTCTAAAACTATTGGATTCTCACATAGAAATTCATGATGCCAACTTTAACATTTAACTAGGAAAGTGGAATGAAATTCTAAAGGCAAATCACCAAAACAGGTTATGAATTTTTTTTTCTATTCAAGGATTCATGGAATACTCTTCACATTGTTTTTCATAGAATCCTGATCATTCAGAAACTGAGACTCAATCTAACAGTATTGTGAGGATCTGTTATTTTAAGTAAAATACTTTGCACAGTGTAGGTGTCAGATGTGAATGCTGAGCAATGACAGTCATCCCAGAGGTTGTTGGTAACAACATATTAGAACCCTAGGATGACCTGGTTCTTGAAAAATCATGATGTTTGTTTTTCTGGCTTGACTTTAAAATTTTTATTTGCATATATGGGTTTCATGATGATATTTTCATACCTGTATATAATGTGTTTTGATAATAAACACCTGTGGTGGTTTAAAACAAAATGGTCCCCAAAGGGACTGGCATTGTTAGGAGGTGTGGCTTTGTTGGAATATGTGTGGCCTTATTGGAGGAAGTGTGTCACCCTGGAGGAGAGATTTGAGGTCTCAGATAAGCTCAAGCCATGCCCAGTGAGTCAGACCACTTCTAGTTGCCTGTGCAAGATGTAGAACTCTCAGCTACCTCTCCAGGACCATGGTTGCCTGTACATCATCATGTCTCACCACGATGATAATGGACTGAGGCTCTGAAACTGTAAGCCACCCAATTAAATGTTTTCCTTTATAAGAGTTGGTGTGGTCATGGTGTCTCTTCACAGCAATAGCAACCCTAAACTAAGACAGCTCCCATTGCTTTGCCTTATCCTCCCTCTTACTGATTCCCTTCCTCTTCCCAGCTAGTGTCTTTTCTACTTTCATGTACTTTTTGTTTGCCTACATAATGAGTTTCACTGCGGTTGCTTGCAAGAGCATGGGTCAGGGGTTGTTTTCAGGAGCGTGGACACCTTAGCAGTGGTTACAGAGTTGAAGAAAATATCCTCCAGCCATCATTCACTGCATATACATATTCAGAGAGAGTTGGGCCTTGTGAGTACCCCCTTTTTTGCAAACTTTAGCTGCCTATGATTCCTCAGGATCTGACTTGAAAGAGATAATGCCCTACAGTTTGTCTCAGATATGGATTCACCTTCTGGCCACACCCTGGGTTCACTCCATCTCTCACGCTTCTTCTAAAGGTTAGGGAACAGATAGGGAAGCAGTCCTACTTTGTAAACTGATCACACTTGAAGGGAGGAGGGCAGGAGAGGGTCTGAGGTGCATGTAAAACAGGTACATGGAAATTGACCACTGGGAGGCCAGCCCCTAGCTGTGGGAAAGGGGAGGAAATGGGATTCTGTTTCCCAAGCATCCTGAGTCATCTTGTTTAATGGGAAGATGGGTGTCCACACTCAGAGTGGGAAGGAGGGGGGATGCTGTGAGAAGGAATTAGCTTTGATGAGAAGCAGCTGGGAGAAGAGTGCAGATCCCTGAAGGCCTCAATAGAGGATAAGGCAAGTCTGGGAAATACAAGCGCTATTTTGCTGTTTAGCTAACGTAATTGTTTATAGTACAAGACAAATATTAGGAGAGAAAAAGAATGCTCACCCATGAAAATTAATGAGAACCAAACCAGAGGATAATGCAATCCAGGACCAAAGCGGCATAGGTTTGTTAGGGACCAGCTGCACCAGAAAAATGTAACAGCTTGCTTCCTGAAAAGAACTGTGAACACACACACACACACACACACACACACACACACACACACACACACTCAACACTCATACTCACATGCATGCACACACTCCACCTCATGAATGGGAAAGAGGAACACGGCAGATGTTATCTATTTGGACTTTAGCAAAAACAATTGATAAAAAAAAATGTCCCATGAAATTTTACTTGCAAAATTCATTCAAATTGGCTGGGATAGGAAAACTCTGATGCAGATTGAAAACTGGCTCAAAACCCACAAACCAAAGGTAATGGAACCAATGACTAAATGGCCACAGATCTAGCTGCAAGGAGGTGTTTAGCAGAATGTCCCAGGAGTGACTGTGAGGGCCGAGTTTATTAAAAATCGTTATCAAGGAATTGGAAGAGCTCATCCACAGGATGCACCTGAATTCCGCCAGGAATACTAAGTTGGCCAGTGTTGGAGAAAGGAAAGAGGATCAAGGCCTTGAGGAGATGAACAAAGAGGTTAGAAGTGTGGGAAGGGAAGAGGAAGGAAGGAACAAAATGGGATCCACCTGGGGAGAGTGGCTATTTGCTGGTCTGCAGAGTCAGTCGTCAAAGGAGACAGAAAAATATGTGGTAGAGACAGCCCCAGGAGAGAGAACAGTACATTAGGTACAGCTTAAGAGACACTGTCCAGTGACCAGCAAGGAGGACCCAAATTTGTGAGGCCCAGAGTTTCAGAATCTGTGGGGGTTCTCCTTGGGAAAAAACCTAGGCTGGAGAGCTAGCTCAGTTGATAAAGTACTTGCCTTGCAACCACAAAGACTTGAGTTCATGCCCCAGAAGCCACATTTAAAAAGCCGGGTGTGATGGTGTGTGCTGGTAATTCTATTCTAGCTGGGAAGGTGGAGGCAGAGTGCTCTGGAGTTCACTGTCCAGCCAGTCTAGTCTGTTTGGTGAGTGGCCAGAGAGAGACCCTGTCTTATAAAACAAGGTAACTGACATCTGAGGAATGTCACCTGAGGTTGTCCCATCTGATCTTCATAGATGTGCATGCCTGCACACATGCGTGCATGCACACACACACACACACACACACACACACCTATATGCTTATACACACAAACACACACATGCATACATTCAGAAACATACACATACATATACACACAAACATACACACACACACACACAAGCACATACATGCATACATTCACACACACAAACATTACACAGAGCATAGAGTTAGCAATTTAAAATTTGGTATAAGTTTTTTTAAGAGTAACTGGTGCAAATGAGAAGGTAAGGATGATTAAGTGCTTCAGATTTTGGAGTTTCAGAGAACCTATCAAAGGTGCCCTGTTAAAAGGTTTTTCTCTTCTTGGTTAGGATAAGAGGAGGAAAGACTGGGGTGTGGGGTGCTAGTTGGATTTGAGGTTCTGAATGCTCCCTACTTGCCCATAAATTCCTGTTGAAATACAACACACAAGGTGATGGTGTTAGGTGGTAGGACCTTGGGAAAGTGACTGGATCGTGAGAGTGGAACACCCTTGAACGACACTGTAAGAGACCCAAGGGAACTTGTTTGTCTTTCTGCCTCTGCAGCTAAGGTAAGAAGACATCTCTCTCCGAGAGAAGCAGAACTTTGCAGACACTGAATCTATGATAACTTGGACTTCGGTTTTTCCAGCTTCTATGATGGTTAAAAATGGGTTCACCCATCCCCTAATGGAGGGCCTTACACCCATGACTATATAGACAGCACTAGTTGGACTCATTTAAGGAATGAAATTGGAAGGTCAGGATAGAAGGGGGTATGGGAGGAGTTGGAGTGGGGAGCAGGAGGAGGATATTATCAAAGTACATTGCATACGTGTTTGAGATTCTCCAAGAATAAATAAAAATATGTTAAAAGTAAATTTCTGATATTATCCATCTTGGGATATTTTTATTGTATCTCCAAAGGACTAAGATACTTGTTAACAAAGGTTTGGAAAGATCCATTTAGTTGAAGACTAATAGCTGTCTTTGTGCATACCCTAAATGGATATATACCTCTTTCAGGTTTAACACTTTTACAACTCTGTGTAAGTCTCGGGTCAATCCTGAACATTAAGTTCTTTGAGAATGAACCTCCATGATGCTGAGTCCACACCAGATTTTTGTGTTTCTGGATTGAGTCCGAATACAGTTGAATGACCACTGATTTGACTGCTTCTCCCAGGTCACCAGAAGACTCAAAATGCTCAGCTTCAACCCAGCCATGCAACTTTCGACCTACAATTGTCCTGTCTGCAAGATGGGCTGGAGCAAAGGTGGCAAGAACTTGTGGGAGTGGCCGAAAAATGGCTGGTCCAACTTGAGACCTGCTCCATGAGAGGGAGCCCATGCCTGACACTGCTTAGAGGATCAGGAACTGGAGTTTGGATAGCCCAGAGACCTAGGATAGAACCAAACATCAGCCAAAAGAAAAAAAGTCAACCAAATGATTCCTAATGATACTCTGCTATACTTGTAGACAGGGGCCTAATCTAATGGTCATCAGAGAGGCTTCATCCAGCAACTGATGGGAGCAGATGTAGAGACCCACAGCCATACATCAGGCAGAACTCTGGGAATCCTTCAGAAGAGGGTGAAGTATTGTAGGAACTAGAGGGGTCCAGGACACCACAAGAAAACCCATGGAATTAACCAGTCTGAGTTCATAGCAGCTCACAGTGACTGAACCAACAGTCAGGGAGCTCATATGGGTCTGGCCTAGGTCCTCTGCATATGTTACAGTTATGTAGCTTGGTATTCTTGTGGGACTCCTAACAGTGGGAGTAGGGGCTGGCTGACTCTTTTGCCTGCTTTTGGGACCCTATTCCTCCTACTAGGTTGCCTTGTTCAGCCTTACTATGAGGAAATGTGCCTAATCTTATTATAACTTGTTATGTCATGTTTGGTTAGTGTCATCTGGGAGGCCTGCTGTTTTCTGAAGGGAAAGGAGGAGGAGTGGCTGTAAGGGTGAGGGGAGGTGGGAGGGAGCTGAGAGGAGAGGAGGGAGGGGAACTACGATTGGGATATAATACATGATTAAACAATAAATAAAAATGAAAAAATGCTCACCTTCCAGTGGTTAAGTCAGGGCTCACTTCTGGCCAGCAGAGCAGGGACAGAAGTGGTACACACTGTGAGTCCCAATGGAGATCATGAGTTGAAGGTGAGAGGAAAAGAGGTTCCTGAATCCCTGTTTGGAGGGGAACCAGCCTGGAAAGCTACCTTGCCCATGTCAGGCACAACAACACAGACAATAAGCAAAGAAACTTTGGCTGAATTTACCTCTGCTGGTTTGAAATGGTTATGCCCACCATCATGACTAGAAATTGAGTGGTTGCATTGGTTCTACATCATCCAATCCACCTAAATTGATATTTCATCATCTATCTAAAGGAGAAAGATGGATTTCTAGTCTATCAATTTTCAGACCATTTCTTCCACAGCCACTTTATTGATTCATGTCGTATTGCTGAACTATTTTAATATTTGGTTTATGTTTGTGTTTATATATGTATTTGCGCTTGTTGCTTTAGAGCCTTTTAGAGTGCAGTGGAAAAATCAAATGGATGAGTAAATACATAAAATAAACGCATCTAGAGGAATTTTCTGAGAATAAAATCCATGCTCAGCACAGGATACTTTGGCAATAAATAGCAAACTTCCATTCATGTGTACAAATGAGATGTTGCTAATGCTGGCAGCAGAAGGGTATTCTGGAAAAACAGCTCAGGCAATGATGGCTCGGAATATAACCTTCTGAGCGGGATTCCGATTAGAGGGAGAACTTTCTAATCAAATGAGCTTATAGATTGTATACTAGAGGTGAAGCTTTGTGCACATATACCCAGGGGGGTAATTCTGGAGTAGAATTAGTTAAAGAAGGAAAAGGAGAGAGCAGAGCATAGGAACAAAGGCAAAGGATGATATTATTAACAGATCAATTAAGAATTTAGAATTTGGATATGAGAGTGTGTGCATGGGCACGTGTGTGCATGCGTGTATGTGTGTGTGTGTGTGTGTGTGTGTGTGTGTGTGTGTGTGTGTATGTGTGTGTATTTAATTCTGAATGTATTAAAAGAAGAGACAAATGAAGAATAAAAATCCTTTTAGACCAGAGACTAGTTACCACCATAGACTCAGCTCCCTTAAGAAAGTATTCATGATACACCTGGGCAAGGACCTTTATGGAAGACTTAGGGAGTCTGTGCTTGACTGTCTTGTACTTCATTTAAATTCTGAATGATCTCTGTGGGAGGTAGATGGGACTGGGAGAGGACTGGTATGGAAACATGGAGGGAGGCTATTGGAGTTAACAAAGGTCATGACTGGAGATATAGAGGATGGTTGAACTGAAAAAAAAAATATGTGCTCCAGGATGGAGTTTCCTCCATCATACAAATATTTAGGTGAAACTATTTGAAATGCTATTTCTGTAGACCAGTGGTCAAATTTAACAGATTCATAAGGTTCAAAGCAATTGGTAGAAATCAGTCTTGATGTAGTCATGGATTGTTTTGTTTGTTCTTTATGACCCCCTTAAACAAGACAAGTTGAAAAGGACAAAGAGAAGGCAAAAACCCCAGAGCTGCCTGGTGTCAGGCCTCTGGAGCTCAGCACTGTCATAGACCCTTTCCTCGTGTTCAGGCAGCTGCTGCCCTGTGGACTTCCCAAACCAGGGCAAGTCTGGTGTCTTAATCCATTTGTTATTGTTGCTACACTGAATCATCTATGAAGAATAAAAGTTTATTCTCTTTGGACTTCTGGAGGCTGGGAGGCTGGGGGCTGAAGAGTCCCATCAGGTACAGGACCTCTTTCTGGTGAGGACACTCTCAAGAGCCTTATGACTGATGGCCTCAAATGTCAATTTAACAGGATCTAGAAACATGTCGAAGACAAAATCCTGGGCACGCCTGTCAGGGATTTTCTATGTAGCATGACAGAAGTGAGAAGACCTGCTTTCAGTGTGGGTGGTGCCATTCCCTGGGCTGGGGGTCCATGGCTGAGAAAGATCAAGACATTGAGGTGAGTACCAATCTTCATCACTCTCTGCTTCCTGACAGCAGATCAACTGTGGCAAACTGCTTCATCTTCCTGGCACCGTGCCTTTCCTGCCATGCTGGACTGTACTTCCAAACGGAGATGGGGAGGCCCACAAAGGTTTGCTAGTGGGATCTGAACTTGCTTTACCCAGTAGGGCTGTATTAGAGGATTGCTTGACCATGGGTGGTTACCAGGTGATTGGAAAAGGTCTACACTTGGCTGTTCTGGGGGAGGTCTTTTGCTCCACCCCTTGGCATTCCTATAAAAAGCCCTTTAGAAGAGACAAAGGGACCAGTGAATAATGATCCAGGCCCTCCCAAGGTATCTGTGTTTCTATCTGTCTCTCTCCCCTCTATCCTTCTATATAAATCTCTTATCCCTCACTCCTCAAAAGTACCATGTTGTAAAATGTGGGAGCTAGTCTCCCAGCTGGGCTCCCACACTGGGAGCCAAAGGAAGACCATCCTTCAAGTTGATTTTAGCAAGGGTTTTGTCAATACAAGAAAAAAAAAAAAACTGAAACATGTCCTGTGGAGGCCCAGGGCATTCATGGTGAGAGGGGCATGTGCAAGAGAAAGAACCACACTTGGTAGCTTTTATAAAAGACCCATTCTCAAGGGATACCAATCACCTGTGTATCTCTAGGACCTAATCACATCTTAAAGCTCCCATCTCTCCACTCCTCACAATGTGAGTTAAATTCCAACATGAGTTTTAGAGAGACCATCCGAGCTATAGTACAGGTCCTCTAGTGCATATGTTTAGTCTTGCCTCAGTTCCAAAGAGCCTGAACGTAGCTAACTGTGGTCATTGGTCTCTACCTACCTATGTTCATCCTTCTCGTCCTCAAACCATCATCTCCAAATTACATTTCTGAGCTATAGGCTACATGACAGAAGTGTCCTGTGAATGAAAATTTAGAATGGCTCTTAACAGGGAGCTAAAACATTTTTCATTTGTGCTAGAAAGGCATAGCTAAGTTTTACCATCTTGACCCATTTTCAGTTGTACAGCTCAGGAGCAGGAAGGACAGTTACATGGCTGTGCAACCATCACCACCCATCTGCAAACCTTGGCATCGTTCTAAATTGACACTCTGTTCCCATTAAAGAGGAACTCTCAACACCTCCCCACCAGCCCCTCACAACCACTGTTCTCCTATCTATCTCTGGGAATTCAACTATTGTGAGGACCTCATTCAAGTGAGATCACACTGTATTCGTCTTTCTTTGGCTTACTTCACTTAGCATGCCATTCTCCAAGCTCACCCATGTGGTGCTGTGTGTCATAACTTCCTTTCTTGTAAAGGGGTTAATGAGTTTTTAATTCACATGGTTTCTTTCCAAAGAGAGAAGTAGGATGCTCAGCATTTCCTTAGTCATCTGATCAGGGGACCGTTATTTTCCTGTAGTACCTCAAGGCACTGATGCTCTGTGAACCATAGTACAAGAAACATGGATCCAACTCTTAATTTAGTTGGTTCTTTCTAGCTTCCCCAGAGAGTGTGAGAAAGGACACTGACAGCAACTTGGGTCTGAGTTCTCCAAAATCTGGAGGCTGAGCTTGGAACCATGGCTGTTCTTCCTACAGTGTGCCGTGTTATTGCCTTGGGATGCAAATGGAAATATAGATCTGAACCAAGTACGAGAGCATCTGGCTAACAACGTAGTTCTCCGTCTTAACTGGTCATCCAAGCACAGTGTCTTTGCATCTGGATGACAACCAGCATGCTAGCGATTTTCCTCATTTGTTTTCCTCACCATGAAGCTTGGAGATATCAGTTCTCCCTGCCTTTTCATTGATGCAGGGTGAGATGCACCTTCCAAAGCCCAGGGGAGACCCTCATTGCTGCCAATCTCTGCTCTGCTCCTGTCCCTGGTGGGCTGTTGTTTCTCCCTGCTTTCTGGCACCTTAGACAGGACCCCAAGAACTTCACCATCATGAATGCTCTTCTGTCATTTATGAGAAAAGGTCAACGGGGCAACTCTTCTTTGGAAGAGTTTTCATGGTTCCTCATTTTTATTCAACTTTTCCTCCATCCCATCACAGATTTCCAAGCACCTGCCACAGGTACGCCTTGCAGGCTGGCAGAAACCTATGATATACAAGGCAGATAGATCCTTGCATTATAGACAGCTTTTTGTTTATGTTGGGCCATCAACAGCTCTATGATTTTAGCTCAGGTCACTGAGATGCAGAGTTCAGCCTGAAAACATTCACCAGCCTATGAATTTTGTCATAGTTCCTTTCTGACTAGCTTAGCCAATCCATATGCAGTCTTGTACCATAGTTTATGTATTCTACTTAGTTATTTTTGGTTCAACCAGTCTGTATTCCAGAACTGATTTGGATTGCTTCAAGGTGATGTCATTTTAATAAGACCACTTGGGTGACTCTCTGGTCCAGATTCTTAACACTTATCAAAGAAACTGTAACTTGATACTCATTCACTGCCTCGTGTAGTTCTGACTTCTCCACATTCCTTGAACAGCAGCATTACAAACAACCACACTAACAGGAAAGAAACATGGTACTCAAGTAATCAGAGACGTTTCCTAGGAGATAGGTTTATTGTGTGCTGTTGTGAGACAGGTGTTGGTTTATTTCTGAGAGGAGGTGCACATGTTATAACCTGAAGAAGGATAATATAGCTTGCTATTCCCTCCAGAAGGAGAAACACATAGAATTATGTATCTTTGGGACCTGAATGTCATGTGGGAAGTGTTTTCCAAGAGTGGACTCTGTCAGGGTGAGTGCACAAGGCACAGAAGGCAATAAGAAGAAAGTATACATGCAAAAAATGGGCTACAAATATGCAATAATAACTGTAAAGTAAAATAGCAAGTTTTAGAAAATGATGTATAATAGGATACAATTTTGTTTTGAAAATTAGTTTTCTGTGTGATGGGCACAAAAAGGTTCATATGAAATGACAGAGGTAGTCGTTGTTGTATGCTGAGGTTAGAAGGCAAAGGTTAACGGAGGGAGCCGCTCTGGTTCTGACTTCATGTGTTCATAGAGCAATGGCAGGCTGGTAGGGACACCACACTGGGAATGAAAGGGGCATTAGAGGGTCTGAACAATGGGAACTGCCCTCATGCAGGAGAGTGTTCTTACTTTGCAGTTTCCTCCCCTCCTGGTGGGGCGCTAGAGAGGCAGATGGAAAGGGCCTGAAGCAGTGCTTTGCTGGCATAGTGGGCAAGTCCTTCTTGAAGAGTCAAGCTCAGCTCTCAGAGGGTTCCAGTGGACTGGGGGATCAAGTGTGGAGTGACTCACATACAAATACAAATGAGACTTGTGCCTCGTTTCGCTCAGAAAGTTGCATCTGTTGAATGAATCCATGAGCTAAGAAATGCTTCAGGCTACCAAAGAGGAGAGGATGAGGCAGAACAAGCAGAAATATTTCAGAGAAATTTATCAAGCTGGAAGAGCTGGGTTGTTTGGTACTGCCCCATAGGGCTTAGGTTGAAGTTGTCTTTGGATTGGACATTACCTTCCAATCTTTAGAAATGACTGACTTGGATAATTACAGAATAGACCTTTTTCATGGGGCCATCCTTACAATCTGCTCACAGCTGAGTTGGAATACCCAACAAATGCTTTGTGTGGGCAATGTTGTGTGTAATTTTATTCTGTTTGGATTTTCCATCCTTTGTAAAGAGAATAAATAGCTTTCTTGTGAGTAGCATTTATAGTAGTACAGCTGTAATTAGTCTTATTACTTTGCAGGGTTTTTTTTCTGCTTGTCTTTTTGTTCCAGCCTGGGGCCCTGGGTTCCAACAGTGTCTTCTTATGGCTTGATCTTGATCTTGTTGCTCTACAGCAATTGGTTGATTCAACTCACAAATCTTGTGTTTATCACCTGCCAGGTTTTGTTGAGAGGTTTCGCTTTTCCCCTTTACAAGCTGTTTAAGTGTTGGAGCCATAGAGACCAGATGGTTTTCTATCCCCTTGATGTTTCCCTTGGTGGTTGATTATTCTGAGATGTTTGAAGGCTGTACCAGGGTGGGATAGTAAGATGGGATAGTTTCTTCAGTTATTCTAGTTAGCATCCCTGCATTTTTGCCTTTGCCAACATGAAAGGATATTCAATCTATCAAAGTCTGCAAATCACTTGAAAGAAATGGCCCTGTGTATTTTAAAATCATGTGGAGAAAGCCCAGGTTTTGAGTAACCATTAATAATAATTACCATTTTGTTCATACCTCTTGCCAATGTCCAGATAAGACTGAACTGATAGATGACAGAGCTGGTTTATTAGAATGTACTTGTTTCCTATTCCTTTACAGATGGGAGCTCTCAGGGGCCACATGAAAAACAAACTGTGTCCACACCACACAAAATACTTGCAGGTTGATCAATCTATACCTAGGGAAAAATATTTCCCTATAAACTTGAGCCCAGTGCATTCCTTGTGGATGCCCAGTGTCTTAGGATTTCTATTGCTGTGAAGAGACACCATGAACATGGCAACTCTTATCAAAGAAAACATTTAATTGGGTCTCACTTACAGTTTCATTGGTTCAGTCCATTATCATCATGGCAAGAAGCATGGCAGCATGCAAACAGACAGTGCTGGAGAAGGAGCTGAGATTCTGCATCTTGATCCACAGATAACAGAAGGAGACTGAGTCACACTGAGCATAGCTTGAGTGTATGAGACCTCAAAGCCTGCTCCTACAGTGACACACATACCATACCGATTCCAACAGGGTCACACCTCCTAGTAGTGCCACTCCCTGTAGGCCTATGGGGGCCATTTTCTTTCAAACCACCACACTCAGTAAATATATACTCCCTGATTTGGAATTCCTGACCAGTGTTATACAAGATTGCTTTTACTGCTGGTGAATGACAGAGCATGGCATCAATTAGATGTGCAAAGAACATAGTATTTTTGGTAACATATGAACATATGGAAAGAGACATTTCAGGTTTCCTGACAAAGATGGCAACTGGCAGTAGGCTGTCAGCAAAACAGAAAAATCAACAAACTTCCAGAATGTACTTAGCTCTTAGTGAGTACTTACCCTGCAGCCAAAGGCCACTTCTGGGACACATTTAGAGTCAGGCATGTTGAATTTATTGCCAGGGCAGTGAGAGTACGTAGATTATGGGAACTGTGAGGAGTTTTGGGATAAGAAGATGCTTCAAAGTACATTGTGTGGGATGTGGGCTTTGGTTGTTTCATTTGAGGAGAGGCTAAGGAATCAGATGGTTGTCCTAGGTTGAATATTGCTAAGTGACTAGGGCCAATTCTATGAGTATTTCTATAAATCTTATGTGTGTGGCAGTGATCAGGCTAGGCAGGACAAAGACTAAGCTGAGATTCTGAAAGATATAGCAATGAGCAAAAGAAGAGGAAGCCTAATTCTGAGTGTGACTCAGACAGAGTGGGTGGTTTTAGATTATTTCATTTCGGCTGGACATACAAGGGCAACTCATGAAAAAAAATCTGAGCTTACGTGTCTGGAATCACTCATTCCCAGATGTTGATAAAGGTTTTGCTTTCGTTCTCAGACAACTGTGAACAACAGCGTCTTGCTCCTGAGAGCCTGGATATCTGTTTTAGGAAGGGCTATCATTAAGACTGCTGACACCTCATTGATCTCATCACTGGCCCCATCCACTTGGAGCTGGGAGGCCTTAGCGGCAGGACTTTGATAAGATAGCCCTTCTCTGCACTTAAACAGTGACCTACCCAGGATTTTGTCCTTCCTAAGTGTTCCTTTCTTTTTTCATTGACAGGCATTTGTATATATTTGTGGGATATGTTGTGATGCTTTGATATATGTAAACCTTATGAATAAGTCAAGGCAATTCTAACAACATATCCACCACAGGATTTAGCATATCCCTAAGTCTTTTGCAATGTTAAATTATAGATTTTTATTAACTCTGACCACCATGTTGTGCATAGAACTGCCCTTCTTATGTTGAACTTTGTACCCTCTGAACATCATCACAGTCCCCCTTCCCTAGTCTTTGGTACTTACCATTCTGTGCCATATTTCTGTGAATTTCCACGCTTTTGGATCTCACATACAGGTAAGACTGAGCAATATTTGTCCTTCTGTGCCTGACTTAGTCTAGTGTTCTTCAGGTTCATCTGTGCTGTTATGAATGGCAGAATTTAGGATTCTGTCCTTTGATGAAGTCAAAATTATCAAGGGACTCACTGGAGAATCCTAGCATCCTGAGTTGCTGCTGAAGGCCTCAGTTTGGAAGGAAGATCTCCAAACAAGAGTGAATCCCCTCCTACCAGCTTGTCAAGCTACCTGTTAGGTACTTGTTTGTTGTGGCCCAACACCCAACAGGAAGCAGCTAAAGCAAGGGAGGGTTTCTTTTGGCTCACAGCCTGACTGGATGCCATTCCTCATGTCAGGAGAGGAATGCTGAGGGAGTGTGGGATAGCTAGTCACATTCTGTCTACAGTTTGGAAGCAGGGAGAGATGGATGATGGTGTTCACATTATTTGCTCTCTCTTATTCTGTGCAAGCCCCCATCCCATGGGCTTGTGCTCCTCACATCCAGCCTACAAAATTGGCTTCCTGATGAGCTCTAAGGCCTACAAGGACAACAGAACAAGACAACAACAAAAAGCAAACACTGACTTTTTCATGCTAAGGACATAGCACTTATCATTTAGGAGAATACAAGGTTTCAAGAATGAAGTGAATTGGCCAAGACCCCATTTAAAATTTTAAAAATTTTTTTTTATCCTTTTAAAGGATATTTTATTTTTATTAATTTATATTGATTCTTTGTGGTTTTCATATCATGCAACCTGACTCTACCATCTCCCCATCCCTTGCAACTTTCTTGTCAAAACAAAACAAAATTTAAAAGAAAAACCAAACCAAACAAGAAAACAGCAGAACAAGGAAGAAGAAGAAGAAGGAGGAGGAGGAAGAGGAGGAGGAGGAGGAAGAGGAGGAGGAGGAGGAGGAGGAGGAGGAGGAGGAGGAGGAGGAGGAAAGAATCTCATTGTGGAAGCTGTGGTGTGGCCTGGTGAATCACACACACATTTCACCCATCAGTCCTTTCATCCTCATTTGCAAGTGTTCATTGGCAGGAATCACTGGTCTGATTTGAGGGCTCTGTCCTCTGTCACACCATCAACAATGGGCCCTCACCCTCACCGGGGGCTCCCCTGGACTTCCTGCTGTTATCCTGTGTCATGGAGATCCTGCAGTTTTGGATCTGTAGGCTTGTTCCCCTTCTCATGTTCTAATAGTTCATAGATGAGGTGGGTGTTGGGGTGGGCCAACTCACAGGCCCAGTCCTGGGCCTGGCTATCAGCTGGACTGGTCATCCTGCCAGCTTTTCCCCATTGTAAGACCCTATTCTTGCGTGGATGGCAGCTGGGATTTGTGAATGTGGTTGTCTGATACTAAAGCCAGCAGCGGTGTTCCTAGCTGTGAACTTATTTTGTCTCCTCATACTGATTTGTATACACTAGAATATAAGAAATGCTCAAACTCCCAGGAATAATTCTAGGTAATGGTGCTGGGGTTGAGTGTAAAGGAGGTTCATTACGTATGGACGTCAATTCTTCACACCTTGACCACACCCTGTCCACACCCTGACCCGAGTGACTTTGTAGTGCCTCCTATCAAAGGGGTAAAAGGGTGCTTCCCCATTTCTTGCAGCTGAGCTTGGCTATATGATATTTTCTGGCTTAGCAGAATGGGGATGTAGCCACGTTGTGCCTGTTCTGAGACTAAAAGAGCAAGGCCGTATGTGTTTCCCCACACAGATTTGCACATCTGCCATTATAATCAGCAGAACTCACTCTGCCAGTTTGCTGGTCCTAGGAAAAAGATGGATGTCACAGAGCACGACATGGAGCAGAGCCACCTCCAACTGTGCTCAGCTGTGACCATCTGAGCCCAGCCAACTCACATATATGTGATAGTAAATCATGTTTGATTCAAACCAGTGTGTTGGGGGCACTTCTCCATGTGGTATCTTTTCATAGTAGCTAACAGATCCTCATAATGTCTGAGTACCACAGTATGAGGTCAAGTTGACTTCTGTGGCTTATTAGCATTTGTCCATGATGAAAGCTGTCTTTGCAGTCTTTATTGCAGAAGAAAAAAAAAGTGTCTACACACAGAAGCATATGGGCTTCTGCATGCTGATGCAGGGGGATAGTGCTGATACAGAGCATAGTGCTGCACCTGGCCCAGATCAGATTCCTTCCTTCCCTCTTGTGCTGGCAACTCCACACCTAGCAAAGGGCCCACAGGCCCCCGTGTCTATCAAGTCCTGACTGCTTCAAGACAGACAGGTATGCACTGATGGATTCTGCAGTTTCGGATTTTACAAGTTAAATATGACACAAGTGACCTGTGTGTGCCCAAGTTTCAGAATGGATTTCCACATGTTCAATGTTTTTCATGTGATAGAGTAATTCAGGCCATGAGTGTATCTATACATGTATGTGTGCACATACATACACATCTGTATTTATTTTAACCAGAATGTGCGCAAAAGCAAGAATTATTTCTCCTTTTCCAAACTTCTGCATAGCACCTTCATCTATGTTCCCATTACCGCACAATTGGATCACTGCATTTTTTTTAAGTCAATGACATTTGAAGGGAAGAAAACAGCCCCAGAAATGCTTCTCTTCCCTCCAGCCTTTATTTGAACATGATCCCTGTGTGCTGGTGTGAAAGTGACCCCTATGCTATCAAATACACAGTAGCAAGTGCTTTCCAGGCTATTGGATGCATCTGGGCAGCTCCTTGGGTGATCCTCATTGAGCTGGCCACACAGTACCTGCTTCTCATCGTGCAAGACCCCAATACACAAACAGCACGAAGAAAAGAAGTGGGGACCCCTGGCATTTACTGTGCTCATAAACCTGTCAGCAGCGCAGCCCCTTACCCTAGCTTTGTTCCACAGTGCTGGAGTTGGCACCCTCCTTCAGCCTACATAAATAACCTCCTGCTGTCCCGGAAGGCCTGGGTGGGAGAGGGGGTGGGGACCAGCACATTCTAAGGGGGCTCTGATTAGGAAAACCCCAGCGGAGAGACTCACCAGCCATGACTCTCAAACTACCTCCTTAAGGATCAGTTTTAATTTTCCTAAATGATTTCTAAATCCTACTGTCCACCCCATGCATGTAATTGATCCTTAGTGATGTTCAGTCCAAAGGCAGAAGGATTTTGAATCTGAGTGCCTTTCCTCCTTTTGTTTTCAACTCCAACATCACTGTTTTTAATTATAATTTCCTCTTTTTTTTCAGTCCTTCTCACCAAATCAGACATCTGGCTTTCAAGTCTAATAATCCTTTCATATCTTTAGTTACGCCTTAAAATGTTCCCACTTCCCACTTCTTTTGTTTGAACCTCAGCTGCTCGAGGAAGAATTTCCTGCAAGTCCCTCTGCTGCTCTGCCTTTGTCCACGCTGGACTCAATAAGGGAAAGTTCCCTTTCATACAGGGGTGGTGAGGTCTGGGCAGGGCCAAAGGAGGTCACTGCCCTCTCTGATGAAGAAGATGAAGCTTGAATAGTGAGCAGTATGAGAGACATACAAATCAGATCCTGGTCTGGTTCCACACTGCTATACTGTCTTCAAGTCAGTCTCCAGAACTACAATTAGCAATCCAAAGCTCCCAGAAAGGAAACTATGTATGTTATAGCATATAAAAGCCCAGGTCAGTGTTAAAGGCTTAGCAATCTCCAGAACTAAGATTAGCAATCCAAAGCTCCCAGAAAGGAAACTATATATATTATATACAGCATAAAAGCCTAGGTCAGTGTCAAAGACTCAGCAATCTCCAGAACTAAGATTAGCAACCCAAAACTCCCAGAAAGGAAACTATATATACTATATGCAGCATAAAAGCCTAGGTCAGTGTCAAAGGCTCAATCTATTTCCTCATTGCCTATGGAGCACATTAACCTGGCTGCAGAGAGGTCCCGAATTCGGGTAGAACTAACAGTGCACTAACCTGGCCCTTTAAAAAGCACAGTTCAGTCCGATGAATGTAGCGTGGGATGTGTGAGACGTTTCCATAGGGATATTAACATTTTGTCCCCAGAAATGATTCACACTAAGACTCTGTAACTTACTTGGTCCAGCTTGGTTTAGCCACAGTGTTTTCTTCCATTGGTTTCCATTGCTCACTTGGCTTTCTGTCTTAGTCATGACCTTTGCCTGTGTGAGATGTGATTGCTAGTATTTTCTTCTGCTCTATTCAGACAATCTACATATAAGGAGAGCACCTGTGTCCTTTAGAACCAGTAATCCAGAAAGGAAGAGCAAATGTGGGTGGGGTCAAACAAGACACCTTGGAGGACTAACAAGAAAAAACAAGATACACATGTAAAAACTTTCTACAAATCCCTCCATGTAACTTATAAACAAATATAAAGCCAGGTGTTTTTGGGCCCATGCCTGTCATCCCCTCACTTGGGAGACCAGCCTGGGTGACATAGTGAGTTTGAGGCTGTCCTGGATTACATAAAACCCTGTCTCAAAACAAAACAAAAAACAAAAACTAACCCAATCCAAAACAAAACAATCAATTCAATGTGATACAATGCAATAATCCCAGCTCTAAACAGGCATAGTTCTTATACATTCTAATGCCCCAAGTTCAAAACTCAAAGCTCTAATAATTAGAAGTTGGAATTATCTCAAATTTTGTTAAATTCAGTGTTGATTTCTCCATTGCTTAATAAATATAAATGATAAATAATCAAAGAAATTTCCTTTTCAATGTTTTCATTACAAATTCCCATGTCTAATGAGAATGTATTTTCAAGTCAAGAGGATAAGCATATCTCTGAATCATGAAGTTCAACTAGAAAAAAAATATTTCTTAGTCTACTCTGAAGTCTATATCATACCATACTTTCAAAGCAATATATTTTTTGCATGGGAGATTTTCTGTATGTGAATTAGGCATCAGGATTCTGGTGAAGGCTTTGAGAGTTAGTCTCATGTCAGCTGGCAGGCTAGCTTCCTGAGGAAACACAACTTAGATGGGGCTTATAGCTTCATCCACCTTAGCTTTGCCTAGTCTAGTGTGAATACAATCAATGTATTTTCAAAATAGCATGTTCCTATAGGAAATTACTTGGTAATTGTTTATTGCTCAGAAAAAGAAAAAAAAAATCCCATGGAGTTTGTTCAATTAAAAGTCCTGTCCCTTGGGGCTGGAGAGGTGGGTAAAGTGCCACACAGGCCTGAGGGGTTGAGTTAGATTTCTAGCATCCATGGAAAAAGTGCAGTGCAGTGGCTCACACTCGTAATCTTAGTGACCACCCTTAAGTAAGCACACACACACACACACACACACACACACACACACACACAAATAAAAAATAGAAATGAATCCATTGTTAAAGGCAACAGTGTTCACTTCCTTTACTGGAACACATTTTGAGCAAAAATAATAGTAAATTATTTTTGTTTTCCTTTCCAGATTTAAAAATATTTAAACTCACCTGTTCTGTGCTAAGCCCAAAAACAAACACTTGGCAAACATCTTTCCTCTGTTACATTTTCTATAATCATAAAAATCTTGTAATTTTAGTAATACCTAAGTACAGAAATTGAATCAGTGATACAAATTTGTGCCAGGTAGTAGGGTGGAAAAAGCATTTAACACTGATCATCCTAGCACTCTGTTTCATGCAAATTTTCACATGGCTGTTTACCATTTGCTTGACTTTTGCAAGCACCAAGTTCATGGTTACTGCAGAGTTCCAGGGCACTTACCCTTTCACACCCTGACAGTTTTATTTTATGAAGTCTGCAGCATGGAGAGAAAGCATCACATTCATGTGGAATTCTTTGACTGGATTTCAGTATCGTCAAAACATACTGCTTTTAATCTGCATTTCAAATTGCTTTGGAATTGGGCCATGTTTTCCAATTACATTGCTAAAAACTTCACAAGCTTTCTCTGCAGTTTCTAGTCTAAATATTTTCGTCATGGAATAGATCTTGCATGCAATACACTTGTTCCACTTCTAAAATATGATGCTTCATGGAGCACACATGGAAAAGCAGGCAGTGGCCTCTCTAGTGTAAAACTTTTGCTACGTCAAAGACCAGAAACACTTGATTGCTAACTGAAGGCCATGTGTATTAACACTGCTGGGCAGCACCAAATTTAGGCACATGGAAGTCATTAGCCTGAAGGAGCTGACATTCTCTGAGTGCCCTTGGTGTAATATTTTTCCATATATTTTGTTTAATTTGGTGTTCTCAACTTCAACAAAGTAGGCATTGTTATGTCTATTTAGAAAGCAAAGCATTTGACCTGAAGTTAAGTGGCTTGTCTAAGATCACACAGCTAAGAAGAGATGGAGTTGGGCTCAGGCCATGGTCTGCAATATCATACCCATTTTATCATCAGTGACCACAGTGAAATGACAGCCCAACCAAGGAACCTTCTGGTATAAATCTTGATCCTGGGATCAGGGATGAAACATCTGCATGCCTTTCATCAAAGCCCTCTTGGTTCCACCTTAGCAAATGGACACTGCTATTTGCACTCATTTAGAAACAATGCTTCTCACGTAAGCTGTCTCTGCTTTTCATTGCTCTTAGTGTGTGAGGTTTATGTCATCACGTATTATCAGGCTTGTATTTGCCTATCCAACATTTATATTATTATTACTATTTTTGATGCTTATGTTTTCAGTTTCTTCATTCCTATCCCACATTCTTTCACATTCTTCTGTAGACTGGTATCTTTGCCTTTTCTTCTTTGTTAGTTCTTATCTTTTTCTTGAGACTTTCTCCCTTCATCCTTCTTCCTTTCCTTTCCTTCCTTCCTTCTTCCTTCCTTCCTTCCTTCCTTCCTTTTTTTTTTTTTTTTTTTTTTTTTAAAAAAAAAAAACCTCGTGGCTCTGTACTGGTCCTGTTGAAGAAAGGAAAGCTTGCTTTGTTTAATATTAAACAGTATGAAAACAGGCAATCCTGATTTTTTTTTCAGAGCCCCAATACTGGTCTTCTTATGGCTGATTGCTCTTCCTCATTCGTGTTATAAAAACATTTTGTTAATGAATTTTCCACTTGGTTAGATGCTGAATTAATAACAGTTTATGCTAAAATTCTACTTCTCAGAGTGGGAAATGAGATACTGAAGAGACCAAAACCCCTCTGGATTTGTAGAAAGCACAGGTACTAGTGGCTAAAACAAGAATTGAGGACTTCTTGTTATGTGACTTACTGCCCCCATGCCCACCTTTTAAAGTTTTGTGTGTATGGGCCTTTCACCTACATGTATATCTGTGCACCATGTGTATGCCTATTGCCCCCAGAGGCCAAAATGGGGAATTGGATCCCTTGAGATTTGAATTACATATGGTTGTGAGCCACCATGCAGTTGCTGTAAATTGAACCTCTGGAAGAGCAACCAGTACTCTTAATCACTGAGCCGTCTCTCCAGCCCACACCCTTTGTGTTTTAATTCAGAATGTATAGGAATATAGAAAAGAAGAAAAGGAAGAATTCTTATACAATTCCAAGTCTTGGGCATGATGCTGGTAGGAAAAATCACTAACCAAGAGCTGAAGGATGGTTGCCATCCTTCACATCTATCCTGACAGACTTGGGAAATAGGACCTTCTTGGGAAGTGCTGAGAAAGAGACAGGTGGAAATTGTCATGACCTAGAGATGTGGGTTAAGCTTCATGGCACTGTTAGTTGGACATATCCCCAAGGGCTAAAGATCCCTGGTTCAGGTTGCATCATGAAGCTCAATTCTTTATATGTTTATGCACACTCAGGTCTAAAACCCAAGCAAACTATGATGCTCATACTCACAAACACTTTTGAAAATCTACTAAGCTGTGCATTACCAGCTAATACATTGTAACACTTTATGTGGTGGACATGGTTCAAAGCATGAACTAAATTCTTCAGAAGTGGCCAGTATACTCTGCAGGTTCTGAGGTCCACATTCTAGCCAGATCCTTGTTCATTAGCTGCTGACTTCTGCATGTTTCTTATTTCCCAGTCTTTCCTTGACTGTGAAAAGGGTATGGAAATGGTTCCTCTAGGCAGAGCTGTCCTGGTTATTAAACATGAAACTATACAGAGAGTAGCAGGAATGCTCACTCCTGTTAGCAAGGAATCATCTGTAAGTTTTAATGCCCTGATCAATACACATTTGCTTCTCTGCCTCTTGCTTTTAGTCATTTGCCTTTTGCCCAGTGTAATCTATCACTAGTGCCCAAGAGGGAAGCAGCTCAGCTGATTAAGCTTCTGTCTGGATAAAATGTAGGGAGTGCTGATCAATAAAGAACATTTTTCAGATGGCAGCACATTTCCTTCTAGTCTTGTGCTACTTCGTTCTGTAGTGGAACTCATCTTGGAATAAGATGCTATGGACTTCTAACTTCTGGAAGATGTTTTGAAAGGAATGTAGGTACTAGGATAAAAGTTTGAAAGGAAGAATAAATCAGTGTTTCTTCAGGATCAAATCTGTATCTCTACCCATTTCTTCTGTATTCTTTATTAATCTCCTCTTTAAGAGAGATTAGAAGTGGAGGCAGGGCTGATGAGACTCTGCCCTACCCAAAAGAGCTATAGGCAGTTGTTGGCTATTGAGGTAGGGGAACTATATTCCTCACTGGTGTAGCTGCTACTAATTTGCCCATATTGAAGTAAATAGCCCAATACCCATGTTCATGTAGGCAGCCCTAATTAAATGTGCACATATACACATACACAAGCCCACATGTGCGCGCACACACACACACACACACACACACACACACACACACACACACAGAGAGAGAGAGAGAGAGAGAGAGAGAGAGAGAGAGAGAGAGAGAGAATAGAAGAGGAGTTTGGTGGGAGGGAGAAGATAATGGAGGGTGAATATGATCAAAGTACCTTTCATATGTGAAATATATATACACAGTGTGTTAGTAACTTTTTCATTGGTGTGACAAAATATCATGACCCAAAGCAACTTATAGAGGGAAGAGTTTATTTTGGCTATGATTGCAGAGGGAGAGTCCATAATGGCTGTGAAGGCAGCAGGCAGCATAGTCAGCAGCTGAGAGACCACATCTCCATTTGTGTGCATGAAGCAGAGAGAGGGAACTGGAGGCGAGGCCAGGCTACAAACCCTCAAAGCCTTTCCCCAGTGACATACTACCTCTAGCAACACTCATGTCCAAAATGTCCCATGACCTCCCCAAACAGTGCCACTCACAGAGGACCAAACATTCAAATACATGGGCCTATGAGGGACATTTCTTATTTAAACCACTATATGTGTGTGTGTGTGTGTGTGTGTGTGTGTGTGTGTGTGTGTAAATTTGTGAAAGAATAAATAAGTAAACAATAGACTAGATGTGTTAGAAGCAAGCTATTCCAGGGGAAAGTGAAAGAAGTATAAATTTTTACCACATGTCAGGCCTTCCTACCCTTCCCTTCCCTTCTTTCCTCGTCTATATCTGATTTTCTTTTATCTCTTTATTATGATAAAATACATACTGACATGATTTTAACCATCTTGAAACCTGAATTTCAGTGTCATTAAGAATATCCATATTGCTGTTTGCCTGTTACCATCATCCACTTCCATAACTCTTGCATCCTTTCAAACAGAAATTCTCAATATACAAAACAGAAATTTTAATATACCAAATGGTAACTCCTCATTCCTCTTCTCCCAACTCCCAGCAACTACCATTTTACTTAGGGTCTCTGTGAATTTGACTATTTTACCTACTTCATATAAGAGGAACCATACTGTATCTGCTCTTTGGTGATCAGCTTATTTCTTATAGCCTAACATCCTAAAGTTGCATGAGTGTTGCAGTGAGTGTTGGTGTTCCCTATTTTTAAAGATTGGATAATGTGGTAGTTTGAAAGAAAACAGCCAACAAAGGGGATGGCACTATTAGGAGATGTGGCTTTGTTGGAGTGGGTATGGCTTTGTTTGAGGAAGTGTATCACTGTGGAGGTAGACTTTGAGGTCTCCTATAAGATCAAGCCTTACCCAGTGTCTCAGACCACTTCCTGCTGCCTGTGAGTCAAGATGTAAGAACCTTCAGCTACCTCTCCAGTATCATGTCTTCCTGCATGCTGCCTTAATTCCCACCATGACGAAAATGGACTAAACATCTGAACTGTAAGCAAGCCACCACAATGAAATATTTTTCTTTATAAGAGTGGCCATGGTCCGGAGCTCCAGGAGTCCAGTCGAAGAGAGAGAAGAGGGATGCCATGAACAAGAGCATCAAGATCATGATGGAGAAACCTACAGAGACAACCAAACCAAACTAGTGGTAACTCACAAAATTTAGATCAACAGCTGTGGAGCTTGCATGGGACTGGATTAGGCCCCCTGCATAGTGAGACAGTTGTGTAGCTTGATCTGCTTAAGGGGCTCCCTGGCAGTATGATCAGAATCCATCCCTGGTGCATGTGCAGGCTTTTTGGAGTCCACTGCCTATGACAGAACACCTTGCACAGCCTTGAGGCAGGGGGAGGGCCTTGGATCTACCTCTCCTAAATGTACCTCTTTTGCTGGAGTCCTCCCCTGAGGTGCTGGGCAGGACTGGACAAAACTTCAGCTGCATACCTCCCCATGGGAGGCCTTATCTTGTAGGAGGGAATGGGGGTGGGTTGGGAGGGGGAAGCTGGAGGGGCAGGAGGAGGGAAGAGGGGGATCTTTGATTGGTATGTAAAATGAATAAAAAAATTTCTTAATAAAAAAAAGTTGTCATGGTCATGGTGTACCTTCACAGCAATAGAAACCGTAAGACAGTATTCCATTGGTTCCTACATCTTCCTCTCCTCTTTCCTCATTCCAGTTCTGGACTCATACCCACAATAGCCTATGCAAATCCTTCTTGTCTCTTGGGATGAAGCTTTATCACTTCAATGATATAGACCAGATTGAACTTGCTCTCCTTCCTTGGGATCTGGCCCATTTCCCCCCATCAGAGGCTACCTGACCTCCCAGACACTCATCTGTGTACACTATTCCTCTATGCTCAGTGTTAGGCAGTAAGCTAATAAAAGACACACTTGTTGCTGCAAATCGCAGTCTAGAGCAAGAGACAGAAAAAAAACTGCAGAGTTATGGGAACATGGTATAGACTTGGGTGTGCTCTTTCTGATTGCAAAAACAAATCCAACTTAAAGACAGAAAAAAGGAAGAAAACCTGACCAGATTGCCTGGCTCATCAGTAAGAAACACATCTTGCAGGACCAGAAATGGCACAGAGTCGGAATGAGCAGGGCTGAAGGTCCTGGCTGGGCTCTGGGCAGGAAGCAGGCGATAGGAGGAGGAGTCTGCTTCTGTGAATTGATGGGAATAACATGAGCTCTGGATTAGAGCTAAGCTCTCTGCTTGCGGTAAGTGTACCCACAGCACTCCCTCAACTTTTAACACCTGCTTAGTGAGTGCAAGGGGTGCATTAGTGATACTGCTGATGCAGAGAGCAGTCACCAGCCTGGCTGCTTGTTTGGGGGATGAAAGGGTGGAGTGTAAGAATCCTACGTGTCTCTCTCCTCTAGCTGGGAAACTAGGCAGGAGCCTCAGCAGAATCTCCATTTCTACTAGAGAAATGTAGGATGAAGGTTGCATGAAGGTTCCATCAAACATCTGAACTCAGAGATGTCCTGGTATTGGAGCATCTGGGGCTGTGTTGGCTCTTCACTCACACTGAAACTATCCTTGGTATGTGACTTCACCCTATCCCCTGACAATCACTTTATAGTTTGCCTGGCTTGAAGAAAAAGCCAATCAATGTTCAACAAGGAACTCGGAAAGCAAAGTTCCAGGGAAGAATTTCTCTACAAAGCGAAACTTAAACCCTTGGTGAAAGGTATCCTTAAGTGTAGAGAAGCCTGGGCAAAGCAGGTAAAGTCAAAGCCTGGCTGTCACTGAGACAACCTCCTGTGTTTACTTGTCGTCCATCCACAGCGAAGCCATTTTCATCTTGCACCTTCATAGTTTCAAACTTTCTCCCTCTCTCCTGTCTCCTCTCTACTCTTCCTTCTCTCTCTCTCTCTCTCTCTCTCTCTCTGTATGTAGGTGGAAGTAGGGTGAATGTGTATTGTGTCTGGTTAGTGGAATTGTCTCCACCAATTTAAGGAAATATTCACTGAGAATCAATAGCCAAGGATCAAGAAAACAAGACAAAGGGATTAATAGCAATGTCTACGTTTAAGACCATCTCACTAATTGGCACCCTCTGCCTCAACTCTGTTATCTTCTTGGCCTGGCTCTCAGTTGGAAGGCAGAATATCATCAACCCTTTACCAGCAAAAATCTTCATGAAAGCCCAATAAAAGTAGGAAGGCAAGGCTGTTATTAAATTTTCTTGACAGTCACAAACTCATTTCTTGTAAGCTGGTTTCATATATTGGAAACCTTGCAGTGAGCTAAATGCAGGAGTCCAAGGGTCATTTGACCTGGTGCCTAGGGATAGATTGTTTCCTGAGGCTAGACCTTGCCTTCTCAAAGCTCTTTGCAAAGAGACATACTTGAGTCCTTCCTAATATTTCAGTCCTCCGTTCCCAGAACTTTAGTCTCATCTTGAAAATTAAATCTCTTTCTCAAGCTTTAAAAGCACCAGCCTTAGCAAGGATACCCTATGCATTTGACCCCCAGTCACAGCCTACTTCCTTGGGAGAATCCTGGCTATCAACAGACAGACAGACAAACAGACAGACAGACAGACACACACACACACACTCGATAGTGTAGAAAAAGCAGGGGGTGGTAAGCAAAAACTTCAGTCCTACTCCTAACTGTGCCACTAGAAAGTTCCCAGAAAATAAAAATCCCACCATCTTTCTACTCTTAGTTCCTCTAATGATAAAAGAGTATTTATCTAGAATGTCCAAAGATGTTATATTTTATGTCATTTTTCTCCCTGCAGCGTGTCTTCCAGTCATGGGGGAGCGCAGCCACGTGTTTGCAGTATTATGGGAAAGATAAATGACTTAACAAGTCCAGAGACAGTTGACTTTCTCACAGCTGAGATCTCAAGCTAGTAGCCACTGAATGTCCTATTGATAAGCCCAGCACAAGACACCAGCGGAGGTGACTTTATGCTGTCAACGTGGGGATGTCTTTCTTTGGGCTAAAGGCATAGAATGGGGCAAGGGGATTCTAGAGGGGTTACACTGGGAGAATGGCTTCGTTTTGTTTTGTTTTTGACGTAGGACCTCATGTAATGCAGGCTGGCCTCAAACTAGCTGTGTAACTGAGGATGATCATGGACTATCACGGATCCTCACGCTTCCAAGTCCTGAGAGGCAGGGTTACAGATATGTGTCACTGTGCCTGTTTTATGTGGTGATGGGGGATGGAACCAACTCTTTGTGCACCTAGGCAAGCTCTCTACTAGCTGAGCTACGTCCTTAGTGTAAAGTGTGGGCTCCTAATTCTACTTAGAAGCAGAGTTATGCAAGCCAGGGAAAGACGGTTAATGATACCACATCTGCCAACCCTGCTTCATACCACATGGCCTGCTCCCTTTTGTTCCTGAAGTGATCTTGCTATACCGGCTTTAAATTTTTTTTTATATTTTGAAGAGTATGTAATTAATACATAAATTAATAATCACTTCCCTGGTAACATCTATTCCCATGCTGGTGCAAATAAATGTGTGACATATTTAGCTAAGGACAACAGACTGTTTTCCTATTTTAGCTAATCTTTGAGAAATGCATTTTAAGAATATGTGATGGATTGGTATGTGTTTATGCATGTATTTTTTTTAATTGACACCAGGGAACTGATCCTAGAATTTCACACATGCTGAGAAAACACTCTGCCATTGAACTGTCTTTTTCACTTTTTATTTGGAGTCAGATTCTTACTAGTTTGCCCAGGCTGGATTCGAACTCATTTTGTAATCCAGGCTGAACTTCAGTTTGGGATCCTCCTGTCCCCACATCTCCAGTAGCAGGAGCTACAAGCTAGTGCTATTGTGCCTTTGTATTTGCAAGGAAAATTGTCCCCCCAACCCGCCACATCTCCTTCCTTTTTCCCTCTGTCTAGTCTTTCCCTTCCTCTTCCTCCCTTTCCCTCTCCTTTCCTCTTTCTCTCCCTCCCTCATTCCCTCCCTCCCTCCCTCTCTTCGTTTTCTTCCTCTCCCTTCCTTCCTCTTCCTCCCTCCCATCTTCTTCTTTTCCTCTCTTTCTCTCACCTTTCCTCTTTCTTCCTTTCTCTTTCCTTCCCCTTCCCTTCATTTCCTTCTTTTCTCTACCCCTTCTTCCTTTCTTCCTCCTTCTTTCTCTCCCTTCCTTTATTTCTTCTCTCTTTCCCTCCCCATTCTTCCTTCCTTCCTTCCTTCCTTCCTTCCTTCCTTCCTTTCTTCCTTTTATTTCTTCCTTTCTGAAAATTGTGTCAGTCCCTGATAGCTTCCTGATGTCATTGTCACAGTTACTTTGGCACTTGTCTGAACAGATTTCTTTTAGGAAAAGGGATAGAAAAGTGAAGTCCTCCCTCCCAGCCTGCCACAAGGCAAAGCCAGGATCATCTGGAGGAAGGGCTTTTAGCGGGCCAGTTGCTTCAGGAGTTGCTGTCCTCAGGAAGCTGGCTGCCTGTTTCCTTTCTGTTATCCCACTTGCTCAGGGCCATTAAGGTGATATGGTGTGAAGGGCTTAGAGGAGGAGACTTCTCAGTGGAGGATCTCCTGAGGGAAATGTGGCATCACTCTCCAAACCCTTTCCTAGTGTGTCAGGTTTCTGCAGAGCTGGTTCTTCCTTTCAACTATCTGGAGAAGAGCTCATTTTCTCTAAGAAACAAGTGTGCTCACACCCACCCACGTGCACTCTTGATTGATTCTGCTTTTCTGGAGAACTCTGCCAATGCAGCGCCTGGAAGGCAATAATGCACACACACACACACACACACACACACACACACACACACACACACACACACGTGAGGAGTTGCATTCAAATCCAGGACCCTGTGTCTGTGTTCTTGTTTAAAGAAAAAGAGTAACGGCTTCTGGGGGAATGGGGATTTATTGTGATCAGCAGTTTAGATGCAGGTAGGTCATCCATGCTCCAGTAGATAAGCCCCCAGCCATGTTCACTCCTGTAGTCCTGATTAAACCTAGGAGGTCACAGAAAAGAAAAGAATGAAAGCAGGACCCTTTAGGAAGGAGAGAGGAGTCAGCAAGGGGAGGGGATAAGAAGAGAGGATAATGGAAGGGAATGTAATTAAAATATATACATGTATAAAGTCATCAAAAATAAATAAAAATAAAAAAGAAAGTGATCTATATAGGCAAACTCAAAGAGACGAATATATGTTTTCTCTCACATGCAGAATTCAGGTTTCGTTTTTTTTTTTTTTTTTTTTTTTTTTGACACAAAACCAAAGAGGGGCAATTTGAGGGTAGAGGAGGACCAGTGAAAGGAGACAGGGCACAAGAGGAGGTGATCAGGGTGAATGTGATAAACAGGTACATGTATCTCTATCTCTATCTCTCTATCTCTCTCTATCTCTCTATCTCTATCTATCTATCTATCTATCTATCTATCTATCTATCTATCTATCTATCTCTCTATCTGTAAAAACATCATAGTGAACTCCATTGTTTTGTACAGGTAATACATATAATAAAATGTGAAAGAATAACAGAGAATGGTGCTCCTTAGAAGGAATTGGCTTGCATGATCATGGAGATCAATGATTTCTGAGGTCTGCAGTGGGTAATCTGGAGACCAGTGTTACCAGTGGCTTGTGCTCCCATCTGCAGCCCAGAAAATTGAAGACATGAGAAGACCTCTAGAAAGTGACTGCTGCAGACCACAGGTAGCTAGACAGAGAGGGGAGTTCTTTCTTCATCAGTATTTTAGGCCCATTCAGCTCTTCAGTGGATTGGATGAAGCTCACCCACAGGAGGGAGAGAATCCACTTTGCTCTGTCTACTAATGTAAATCTTAATCTTACTCTGAATGCTCTTACAGACAAAGCTGAAATAATGCTGGGCCAAATATATGGTCCAAGTTGGCACATCAATACTGATAAAAAGATAGGACATCATATTTATCCAAGTAGACACTGAAAAATCAACAACCACAGACCCATGTTTGAGTGACAAATCAGAGGTCTGGGAAAGGCATCTCTTTTTCTCATCTGTTCTCAGGCTGCATGTCACTGGAACACATTTTACTATAAAATCTAAATGGAAGGTGATGGAGTGTTATAAAATTAAAAGTCAGAATCTTCATCAGAGTTGATAGGGGGGATTGGGGATTTAGCTCAGTGGTAGAGCGCTTGCCTAGCAAGCGCAAGGCCCTGGGTTCGATCCCCAGCTCAAAAAAAAAAAAAAAAAAAAAAAAAAAGAGTTGATAGGGGATGCTGAGAAGAAAAAGTAGATGACTTTGGGTTACCTGGCTGGATGGAGGAAGAAGCCTATGCATTTTAGGGGTATCACTGAAAAAAATTGTTGCTACTATGCTTATATCTACTGCACCCCTACCTTTAGTGGGAAACAGAATCTCATGCAGGTCTCCATAGCAACTCACACATTAATTGGCTGGGTAAAACTCCTGGGAGTTTTATCAGAGACAGTCTCTCTCTCTCTCTCTCTCTCTCTCTCTCTCTCTCTCTCCTCTTTTTCTTTCTTTCTCTCTCTTTCTTTCTTTCCTTCCTTTCTTCCTCCCTCCCTTCTCTCTCTCTCTCTCTCTCTCTCTCTCTCTCTTTATTTATCTATCTGTCTGTCAGTCTGTTATGTATGGTGTATGTGAGTGCATATTTAGGTGTGTGCACAGTGTGCATGCAGGTGGAGTTCCAAGTGAGATATTGACATAAAATTCTTCCTATCTTCTTTGAGACGGGGTCTCTCATTGAACTTGGGACTCACCAATTTGGCTAGCATGGCTGGTCAATGAGCTCCATGAATCCTACAGTTTCTGTCCACGCAGCATTGAGATTGGAGATCTGTTGAGTGTCTGAACTCGGGTCCTCATGCTTGCCACTCAAGTTCTTTACCAATGATGCATCTTCCCAGATCCTGTTCATGTTTCAGAGGCCTACACACATGATGTAAAAATGCTTCCTAGATAGAGATTTTAAAGGAAAGAGGCAAGATTTGATACTAAATTCCACTTCAAATAAGATATGTGCACACCAGAATCTTTGACCATGGCTAATTCAAATAAGTGCGATTGTGTGTGTGTGTGTGTGTGTGTGTGTGTGTGTGTGTGTGTGTGCGTGCTTGTGTGTGTATGAGTGTGCGTGAATGCACTGGTACCCATTCAAGTTTTCATTGGTTCATATGGCTTTTGAGTTATTTATATTTATATTTACATATTCAGTTGTGTTAAATTTCTTTTCTTCATTCAAACAAAATTTTCTATCACACAATAGACAGCCTACAGGAATACAGATCATATTGAGAAATTCCTCCTCTGCTCATTCTGAAATTCTGTATTGTACCAAAACAAAGCATTTCCCACAAACAGAAAGCAGTGTTAATTTGTGACACGTCTTTCTTACCTAATTAATACTAAAACCAAAAATGGTTTGTAAAAAAAAAAAATCATATTTCTTAATTTTTGTTGTGATGACTATTAAATTTTGAAACATGCCAGTAGAATAGTAAGCACTTAGAAGTGGGCAAATTTAATAGAATTTCTTTTCAAGAGAAGCACCCAAGGCTTCATCTCTTCAAACTATACTATCAAGAAGAAGCCAGAAAGATGTCATCCTTTCAGCCATGGAGATGACAAGAAATTTACCTGATGCCTACACCTTCTGGAGCTAAATACTCCATATTATTTTTGTATTATTAGGGACAATTATAAGAAGCCTTAAAAAGGAGAAGTTAAAGAAAAGAGCTGAACACTTCTGTGCTCCAATGGAAATGACTGCCTCATTAGTCATAAAAGCTCCAGGTTATGTTATAGTGTAACCTTTGGCTCACACACAATTCTGAAATTTGCATAAGTAGTCAGCTGCACATATCTCAGGGCTATTGAGATGCTATGACTCACCAATCTATGTAGGCTCATAAACAGTGTTTTTCTCCTTTTCTGGCACTCTTGTTTTCACAGAAACACAGCTGTATGGCACCGGCAGAGAAGTAGGAGGGAGAAAACAGCAAACAATAAATGCATACACTTCCTCCCCAGAGCCTGTGGATTAATGGCACCCTTCCTGGGGCTGCTGGGAATGAACAGATGCAGGAGCTGCCTCATAACAAGTCTCTCATTTCTCAGAGAGGAAGCAAAATTCATATGGGATATAGATAGTACATTTGGACTAGAGGGTCACTTGGAAACTGTAGTCCTTAGTACAGTCTTGGCAATCAATGAACTTTCTCTCTTAAATGGCCAAGGAGAGTATATGAGAAGGGGAGGTCCAGAAGCCTGCCTGGGCTTCAGTGGGACTTACATCAGTTTCTGAGGAGTTAAGTATAAATTCATGAGAAACACATGGGATGGATTTTTAGTGTGGAATTATTGATTCAGTGGGAAAGAGCATTTCTGAAGGGGCAGGGCTGTGGTGGGACAGGAGAAGATCATAATTTATAGAAATGATAAAACCAAAGGGTCCCAGAAAAAAAATTGTTTGGTTTTGCCACTGGCTCACAACCTCTCTGGGATTTCCATCTCTTCAGAAGCCCAAACTAAATCTTTTACCTGTGAGTGCTGTGGGTGATTGCCATGTATGTGCACACTTCAAAGGGGCCAGAGCTCCTACAAGGTTCCTGGAAACTACACTAGTAGGATCCTGCATTCTCTTTGGGAAGGTGGACCTCAGGTGTGCATCACAGAAATACCAGGGACACATTTTGCAACTTGAATCTTAACATTTTCCAAGAGAGGGGTAATACTTGATATATGTCAAGTTAGCAGAATATGTGAGAGACAACTGACAAGGGGTAAAGGTTGATTTGGGCTCATCATGGTTGCAGAGGCCTTAGACTGTATTCCCTTGACCACATTGCTTTGAGCCCATCACAATGCATAGAGATGGAAGTCCATGGTGGGTGGCTGCTCATCAGAAGTGTCTGGGGAAATAGACACAAACATAAATACCTGGAGTCCCAGTATCTCCTTCAAAGCTGCACCATCAACAACCTTACTTCCTCCCACTAGGCTAAGCCTCTTAAAGGTCCCACCCTGTTCTAACTGCACCATAGGGAGGCAGCCAAGACATTAATACATGGGACTCTGGGGGGCATTCATGATCCAACAGCTACCACTTTTGCCAGGTCTCACATCACAGTCTTTCATTGTGAATTAAGGCAAAAAGGCCCTTGGAGGGACTGTCTTCCATGCATATACTTTAAAAAATTCAACTCTACAAGAAGACATGCTCATAATGAAGGTAATAGTGAGCTGAGTTATCTTACCTATTTAGATATACCTTCTTTGCCAAGAGCACAAGAGAATCAGATATTTTCATGGAAAAATTGGAATTATTATGTGGGAAAACATCAGAACTGTCAGTTCACACTCTCTTGAGGCTGAGTCCAGGAGAACACAAGGATAAGGTGGGTAGTGGGGCTGTGGATAGGAGCTTCTCAGTTTTTAAAGAGACTGGGGACAAAAAGGCATCATGGTGGTAAGGTGGTAAGACGGGTGAGCAAAGTTCTGCTCTGCCCAGTCATAGCAGGCTAGATGCAGGGAATAAAAGCAATATGCTTCAAAGGTATGGAAATGGGGGCCTCAGAAGCCAGGAACATGCTCCTTCCTTTTAGTAAAGCATAGTGCTCCCTTTTTACTTGGTCAATAGACTCCATTTAGTTACAGGCTTGCTAAATGTGATGGTTATTCTTGGGTGTCAACTTGACTACATCTGGAATGAAATACAATCCAGAAATGGAGGGCATATCTGTGAGATTTTTTTTTGCTTGGTTTGAAGTGGATGAATCCACTTCTAGTCCAGACCTTTGAGGTAGAAAGACACAAATCTTTGATCCAGATCTTGAGACAGGAAGATACACCTTTAATCTGGGCCACACCTTCTGCTGGAAGCCTCTATAAGGACATGGAAGATGGAAGCTTTTGCTCTTTCTCTTCTTGCTCTTTCCTTGCTAGCAAGCCCATTCCTTCATTGGCAATAGAGCCTACTTCTTTGGGATTCCAGTGTCTATAGAAGACCAGCTGGAACATCTAGCATCATGGACTGAACAACTTCTGGATTCGTGGACCTCCATTTATAGCCAGCAATTGTTGGATTAGCTGGACCCCAGCATGTAAGTTATTCATATATATGTATATGTATATGTATATGTATATATATGTATATATGTATATATGTATATATGTATATATACACACACACATACATATTAAGGAGTTAAGTATAAATTTATAAGAAACTGTGGGAAAGAACATTTCTGGAGGGGCAGGAGTGTGGTAGGACAGGAGAACATCATAATTTATAGAAGCAATTAAACCAAAGGATCCAAGAAATATATGTATATATGTATGCACATATGAGAAAGAGATTCATTCTATAGGTTATGACTAGTATACTAAAGAATACAGGGTTTATATAGAGAAATTGGACCACTGAGCCTGCTTTCTGGTATGGCATGTGATTTAGGGAAATTCTCCAAAACCTTCCATCAAAAGGGAAAATGGGCAATGAATATACTCTCAAGACCAACTGGATTCAGAAGAGTGATTTGGTTTAGGTCCAGAAGAATGGTCCAGTTTGCATTAGGAAGAAAATTATATTTGATAAGGAAATCTGAATTTGGCTAGAGCTGTACTGGAAAAGAATTCACATCCTCCACACATGTAGGCATTTTTCCAGGACTTAAGGAGCTATTTTTAAGTAAAGTTCTTGCCATTGTCTGATTATCTGACCTTGAATATGTCACAGAAGCACTGTCAGCCATGAATTAAATTATAATTTAATTAATAGTAATATAATTGTCATTAGATTGTAATAAAAGATCACATTTACTGAGTACTTTGCATTACTTTACATTTGCTTTACATTCATTTAATCCTCATAAAGATCTCAAAGTGGCTGTGGTGCTCTGCATTCCATAGACAGGAAATGGAAGTTTGGTGAATTTTAAAAGCTTGCCCAAAGTCACACAGCTAGAACATGGCAGAGAGCTGGAATGCATGTCCCACATGTTCTCCACCATCATGGGGTGTTATACTTCCTTTCCCATCATATGACTTATAAAATGAACACAGTGGTCTCTGAGGAACTACATCCCATGTGTGATAATTAATTCTGTCAACTTTACATATTCTAAACTCACCTGAGAAGAGACTCTCAATGATGGTGACCTGTAGGTGAGTGAGAGATCCTTTTGCCTAAGAAGAAGGTAGATACCTGAGGATTTGTACCAAGGTCATCCTCTGGCCTTTACATCCACATACATGTGTACACACACACACACACACACACACACACACACACACACACACACACCATCTTTACATGTTCTTCAAAAACAAGCAAATAAGGATAGTTGGTAAGGACCTTGCCACATGAGCTTGAGGACCTGAGTTCAGCACACCATCAATGACATAAATTACCAAGTGCAGAGGTGTGTTTCTGTAATCCTAGCACTGAGGAGGTGGAGACAGAAAGATCCCAGAGGCTCACTCCAGCCAGTATAGCAAAATTGATTTCTTCAGGTTCAGTGACATAGAAATTGAGGATGACAATAACATCGACCTCTGACTTACAAACACACACACACACACACACACACACACACACACACACACACTCGATTTAAACAAAAACAAGCTGAAATGCAAATCTTAATCTCTGTTCTACTGCAGTGAAGAGACACTATGATGACCAAGGAGAGAGAGAGAGAGAGAGAGAGAGAGAGAGAGAGAGAGAGAGAGAGAAGAAGAAGAAGAAGAAGAAGAAGAAGAAGAAGAAGAAGAAGAAGAAGAGAGAGAGATTGGGCCTAGCATGGGATTTTGAAACCTCAAAGCCTACCTCCAATAACACTTCCTCTAACAAGGCCACATCTACTCCAATAAGGCTGAAACCTCCTAATCCTTTTAATCTTTCTCAAATGCTTAGTGGTCAAAATATTAACCTATGAGAACCACTCTCATTCAGAGTACCACACTCCCTGGACCCCAGAGGCTTGTGGCCAAATTATAATGCAGAATACATTGAGTTCAACTTCAAAAGCCCCCTAGTCTTTCACAGTCTCAATACTGGTTAGATGTCCAAAATTCAAAGTCTCTTCTGAGACTCAAGGCAATTTCTTAACTGTAAGCCCCTGTAAAGTCAAAAAAAAAAAAAAAAAAAAAAAAAAAGCAGATCACATACTTCCAACATACAACGGCACAGAATACACATTACCATTTCAAAAGGGAGGAAAGGAAATGTAGTGAGGCAATACTGGACCAAAGCAAACCTGAGCTCCAGGAGGGCAAACTCCAAACTCTGCATCTCTGTGTCCCATGTCAAAGCACTCTCCAGGTCTCCAGCAACTCTGTTGGGGGACATTCGATCATACTGTGAACCCAGAGTTTGCATTTGTATTACTTACATAAAATTAACCTGTGTCAGGAGGCTGTGCTAGCAACTAGTTGACAGAAAGTAATCATAGAGCTTCAGAGGGCACCTGAGAAAGATAGAGAGACACAGGAAGTAGTAGGATGGGATGAGCTTTGGAGTGGTGCAAGTTTTTCTGGTTTGGCAAAGTGGAAGCATGGGTCTTAATCTGGACACCAGCAAGGAGAAAGGGTTTAGCTAGTGGCTATTCGGCCTTTCTGAGCTTGCAGGTTTTCCCTCCAGCCTTTGAATCTCAAGTCTTATTCATAATTAGGATAGAGATTTAGTTAAAGATACCTTTATTGATAGTGACAGGGCTGGTACCTATGGGAACAGAATTCTTGCCAAGCTGTGGCCTGAGTAGCCAGGCTGCTGCTAGAGAAGCAGGCCAGTAACTGGGGAGTTGCAATTGCTGGCTGAAATGGCAGTAGATTAAGGTGCTGCCTCTGTGCCAAAGTTAAACAACACAACTCCTTTCAGCTTTGTTGACTACAGCACACTTTTCTCTCTTGGATTGGTCCCTATCCCATTAGCACATATCCCACAACTCTGGCATCTCCAACATCTTGGAGTCTCCTATTCAATCCAAGCTTCACTTTCACAGCTTCCTGCAATGACCTCTCTAGATCTCCTTGTAGGGATTGCCTTGCCAAATGCTTGGTCTCAGCGGCTTTCTTTAACCACCGAGAAAGATTCCATAGCCCCTTTCCTGTATCTGTATCCTTGACTCTACAGCCAGAACCATTTGATCAAAGTTCTGCTGCCTACTTAAGGTGAAACTTGTGCCCCTCTTTGAATTCCATTTCATTGTAGCATAAATCTTAAAACATCTTATTAATGAAAATAAACCTGGAGCAAGGTATTGAGGTGAATGCTGGAAGATCAGAGAAACAGAACCAGCCACAGCTTCCTCACCTTGCCAATTCCTCAGCTGATCCTGTTTCCTCAGACTGGAAGCCTCTGTGTCTTCATCCAAATGGATCTCAGCTGAACTGCTTCTCGAAAGCCTGAAAGCTTAACCAGCTCTAGTTCCTGGTCCTCACACTTTATATACCTTTCTGCTTCTTGCCATCACTTTCTGGGATTAAAGGCATGAGTCACCATGCCTGGCTGTTTCCAGTGTGGCTTTAAACTCAGAGATCCAGATGGATCTTTGCCTTCTAAGTGATAGTATTAAAGGCGTGTGTGCCACCATTTTCTGGCCTCCATGTCTATCTAGTGGCCGTTCTGTTCCCTGACCCCAGTTAAGTTTATTAGGGTGCACAATATTTTGGGGAACACAATATCACCTCATTTCATAAGCTTTTAGTCATTCAAGGTTTTTCTTTGCTGCTTCAGATATCCTTTAATTCCTCTTCACACTTGGAAGGTAGGTAGGTTCTTGCCCCGAGGGCAACATCCACTTCTTATATTTTGAATCAGTCCACTCATTAATTTATTGTCTTAATCACTGTTCCATTGCTGGGAAGAGACACCATGACCAAGGCAACTCTTCTAAAAGAAAGTATTTAATTGGGGGCTGGCTTACAGTTTCAAAGGGTTAGGCTATTTATCATCATGGCAGGGGTATGGTGGGAAGCATGGAGGCACTTTTGGCACTGGAGCAGTAGCTAAGAGCTACATCCTGGTCCAGAGAGAGAGAGAGAGAGAGAGAGAGAGAGAGAGAGAGAGAGAGAGAGAGATTGGGCTTGACATGGGCTTTTGAAACCTCAAAGCCTACCCTCAATGACACACTTTCTCTAGCAAGGCAATAACTTCTTCAACAAGGCCATAACTCCAACCGTTCTAATCCTTTCCCAACAGTTCTGTTCCATGGTGACTAAGCATTCAAATACACGAGCCTATGGGGGATACTCTCATTCAAACCGAGACACTCCCTGCATTGCAAAATGGCAGGTTTTATCAGAGAATTATTTGGAGATGTTACCTTGTCAAATTACTTTCAGGAGTATAGGCCTTCATGAGGAAGTGTTTACTCCTCTGGTTGGAATGGGATAGGGTTCTCTAGTTTGTCTTGTGATCTTTGGGGCATCGCTAGCCATTATGTACCAGCTGCCTGCTTGGTTGACAAGGAAGAACATCATAATGACCAGGTCAGGTGGTGATGAGGAATAGTACTTACCATCCCATCCCCTCCTGGCAAAGTCCATGGAGTCAGCCCCACTTTTTGTCAAGGAAAATCATCACAGTGACATCTTTACCACGTGTGTGTGTGTGTGTGTGTGTGTGTGTGTGTGTGTGTGTGTGCATGTGTGTGTGCATGTGTGTGTGCATGTGCATGCACAGGTACATGCAGAGGTAAAATGAAAATTTGGGCTATTGCTCCTTAGGAGCTGTTCACCTTGCTTTTGGAGACAAGGCCTCTCACTGGGCTAGAGGTTGGCTCATTTGTCCAGAACAGCAGGTCAGTGAGCCCCAGGGGTCCTTCTGTCTCTCTCTCCCCATCTCCGGAATTATAAATGTGAACCACCATGCTTGACTTTTTACATGGAAGCTGAGATTTGAACTTGTGTTTGTGTGGTAAACACTTTTCCAACTGAGCTATACCCCTTTGGCAGTTTTCTAAGGTCAAAAACTGGCAGAAATATTGAAATCCGATTTTTTAGAGATTTGAGTGTTCACACTGCATAGCCTGGACTGTAAGCTTCTTGGCCTCCATAGTGCATGGAGAATTGTGGATTTGCCTGTGAGGACTTGTGCAGGGACACTTTGTGGATCACATCCGGCCTTAGTCATGCCAGTGGCCCTAAAGGATTCTCCCCAGCCTTGGACATTACAGAGCGGTATTCTCAGAAGGGCTCCATATTTATCTTCTCGTTGTGTTTTCCACTTCAAGGTAAAACATGTTACATAAAGAGTGCCAAGTCCAGGAAAGAGCACTCGGGCTGAAGCGTGTTCCAGGGAGTGCTACCTCTGGAGCAGCTGGAGTAGAAGCCTTTGTCAGGAGGTGTCTTGCTGGTGCATGTTTGAAGTCTCAGAATTGTTGGTGCCTTTCAACCTGGACGAATCATATGGATTAGATATCACACTTCTTCAGCTTCCCTACTCTAACTCATGACAGTCAAGTTCATGACAGAGGAAAACCAATGCACCGAGGGGACTGGTTAAATGACTTACAGTTGAACTGTTTTTGGTAGATTGTTGTGTGAACACAGAGAGGAAAGGGTGGGTTGTATAATGGTGTGATACCAGGACTGAGGTAAGAAATAATAGTCACCTACTTAAAGCAAAGCGCCAATGGTTTTCTTTGAGTGGAGGAGCTAACTAAGCCTTCTCATTTCTTCTCTCCATTATTTTGAACTTCCTAAATATCTTAAACTACAAGTGGGCACTTGTTTTTAATCCAAAACAGATGTTATCGTAAAGAATATGAATGTTGGTTAGGTTTCTGCCCTAAGCATCAGCTCCAGGTATGTGATATTGAGTGGGCGGACCGGATATCTCTCTCCTCTTTAAGTTGCCACACCTGAAAAATGTGAACAAGTTATGGGTTGCCAATATAAGGTTATTGCTAGGCTTTAAGAAGAAAGTAGAGGTAAAACATACATAAAAATACATAAAACATATCCTATCGCTTTATATGTTTTATATATATTTAAAGTTATACATCTTTATGAGATTGAAGGTCATTTAAATAGCACAGTGATAGAATTGGACTTAATGGACCAAAAATATTCTGTTAACCATGTATTATGTGGTGAGGATTCCTGTAGAGGTTTGAGGTGTCTGTTCTGTATGACCTAATGGTAAGCTATATAGGTTTTTTTGTTTGGTTTTATGTCTCAGACAAAAACAAAATCTTCTTTCCTCTGAGTGACATGAGCTTGTCCCTTACAGCCTAAGAAGTCTCCCTCCAGTGAGCAGCTTTATTCTCAAGGAGAACTGAACACAGAGAAAGCTGGTCACTTCTTTGTCTTTAGTGGAATATCCAGCCAATAGGATAAAGGGACCCATTTGAAATGCAAGTCTCCTTTCTGGAGTTGCCCCTGTTCCACGGCTAATTTGGATGTGCTTTTGGAGCATAAGGAAGTATGAATTATAGCTAAATGGGACCACTGGAAACAATGGGAGAAGCTGCTGAGGGAGGGTGGGGGCGGGGCCTGAGCTGGAGACCATTTGGGGACTGGAAATGAGACAGGTGCTGAAATGTTTCCAGGCCCGTTTACTGCCATCCGTTAGAAGTCTGCGTTGCCAGGGATTTATCATTTCCCATCAGTGAATCCTCTGGCTATGGAAAACGTTTGGTAAGAGATGACTAGGTTCCCTTCTTCCTGGTAAAAAAGGAAAGGAGCCTGGAGCTGGGGTGGAGCCAGACTCCTGAGCACGCGCTTCCCAAGTGCTGTTGGCTGCATGTTAAAAGACCAAGCGCGGATTTTTATTTTTATTTATTTTTATTTTTTTGGTCTAAAACCTGTTTGGCTATCATGCAGCGTACCTAGGGTCAGCACTGCTGTAGATGACCCAGCGGTTTAGGAGATCAGACTACGAAACCATCTGCTATGAAGCTGTTCACAGGGCCATTTGCAAGGTCTATCCATTCCTGGATTAACCATGAAATTTCTGAACCTGGGGCCAGTTTAGCACTTGGATCAATTTCTCAGATTGTTGAGTTAAAAAAACACCTAGGGGCTAGTTGGTTCAGTGGGCAGGAACACTTACTGTGCCAGCTTAAGGACCTGAGTTCCAATCTTAGTACTCACTTAGAAAACCAAGTGTGGCCAGGTAAGCAGGCTACCTGTAACCCCAGTAGATGGAGACAGGAGAATCACTTATCCTTCTGAGTGCCAGTATAGCTCCAGACTTGGTGAGAGACCCTTTCTCAAAAGTATAGGTCAGAGAGTAGGAAGATTTGGGGGTATGTGGGTATGTGAATATGATTGAAACACATTGTATAAAACCATCAAAGAATTAAACTAAAAGTCGAAGTAATTGAGCAGGAGATGACATCCTCCACAGGCCTCTAGGCATGTGCAGACACAAGCACATCTACATATGTACTCATAAATCACACACACACACACACACACACACACACACACACACACAGAGAGAGAGAGAGAAGAGAGAGAGAGAGAGAGAGACTATAAACTGAATAAATCCAACTGTTTTGTAAAATGGAAATCAAGCAGAAAATGAGGATGGTTTTGCAGTTAAATGATTTTAGTTTTAGTCTCAAAGATTAATGAGGTAATCTATAAAACAAACAACTCCGACTGGAAAAGTGCCTCATTATCCCTTTATTAGCTATTTTTCTCTCTACTAAGACAAAATCACCTACAAAAGCAACTTAACTAAGGTCAGGATTACTCTGGAGCAGTTTGAACATACAGATAGTCTTGGCGGTGGGAGGCGTAGTAGCAAGGCTCTGAGACAGCTGGTTGTTGTGGGAAATTTGTACACTATGTGAAAATGTGTTGTTGTGATTGGTGTAATAAAAGCTGAATGGCCAATAGCTAGAAAGAGGTTGGGCAGGACTTCCGGGCACAGATTGGACTCCAGGAAGAAGGCCTGGTTGCCAGCCAGAGAGGAAACAGGATGTGCAAGATGAAAGAGAGGTAATACCACGTAACAGAATGTAGATTAGTATAAATGGGTTAATTTAAGTTATGAGAGTTAGTTGAGACAAGCCTAAGCTAAAGGCCAAACTTTCATAATTAATAAAATCTCTCCATGTCATTATTTGGGGCTGGCATGGGGAAAGGAAGTCCGTCTACAGCAGGTCATGTTGCATCTTCAGTTGGGAACCTAAGGGAGGAATTATTGTGCCCAGACTACATCCTCCTTATTCAGCCTAGGACTCTGGCCAAGGGAAAAATTACATCCACTTTTAGAGTGAGTCTTCCCACCTGAATTGATGCTGTTTAGAAAACTCCCCATAGACATGCTCATTGGCTTGGGTTGGTGGTGATTCAAGATCAGATCAAGTTGGAAAATCAATAGTAATCATCACAGTCTCGAAAGACAGTTAGTGGGAATTGTTCTACGGCTCTCTGCATCCACCTGCTCTCCAAACTCCATAGCTGCGTCATTTCATCCAGATTAGGCTTAGTTATGTCTCCAAGTCTAGTCTTCTAAGACACACATGAGCTCCATCTGTTTTAGGCATTCTTGGCTGCTTTGCTTTATTGTTCTTCTTTCCTTCCTTCCTTCCTTCCTTCCTTCCTTCCTTCCTTCCTTCCTTCTTTCCTTCTTTCCTTCCTTCCTTCCGTCTCTCTTTCTTCCCTCCCTCCCTCCTTCCCTTTCTTTCTTTCTTTCTAAGATTGTTTGCTTCTGTATTTTATGTATGTGGTATTTAGTCTGCATGTAGGCCTGCATACCAGAGGAGGTCATCAGATCCCACGGGACTACAGTTACAGCCCTTTATGAGCTTCCATGTGGATGCTGGGAGATGAACCCAGGCCCTCTGGAAGAGCAGCCATTGTTCTTAACCACTGAGCCACCTGTCTCTCCAGCTCTACACGCTGTTTCTTAAAGATACCAACCCAATTGTTCTTAACTTGGTTGTTTTCCTGGCTGTTTCTTGAGGGTACTCCCTTTCCTAAAACTGGAAGCTTTACGTAGTAATAGGGAAGATTATAGAAAACAGTGGTAAATGGGCTGGAAGGAAAGCAGAAATCCACAAGTTAAAAAAAAAACTACTTCATGTGTGTATGTGTGTTCTTACACATGTTAACACATATGTGTACAAGTGCATATGTGTGTGCATGAGTGTGAATGTGTGTGCATGTGTGCATGTATGTGGGAGATCAACCTCATGTGCAGTTCCTCACTATGCTGTCCATATTGTTTTTTGAGACAAGGACTCTCACTGTGCTGGAACTCACCAACTAAGCAGGCTGGCCAAGGAGACCCAGGTTCTGTCTTCTGATAGCTGGCATTACAAGCTGGTGTCACCATGCCTGGCTTTTTAACATGGGGTCTAGGGATCAAATCCAGATCCTCATGCTTGTATGACAGGTACTTCACCAGCTGAGTTCCCTTCCCAGCTGGTCACAGGTCTAAATCAACTTATTTTACAATTAATCTTGGTTTTGGTATTGGCAGCAATACATACATTGATGCATTGTAACTATAATGAGTACTTTATTCTGAAATACACATTTCTCTTAGGAAGTTGCAATAACAGCACAGTTTCAAAGCATTGCCACAGTATGCACCAATTTCTAATCAGTTGTGTTTTCTTCAACCAAAGAAGGGAACATCATCCTTGCATTTTGTAGGCTTCCCCCCACCACTCTGAATTTAAAAAGAAAAGGAGAAGACAGAAACAAGGAAACATGATATACTTTAAAAAGTTTGTGTTCAAAATTGCTCTGTTGTCCCAAGTGTTCACAGTTTTACTGACAATCACACTCAGGGTCCGGAGGGTGGAGGGACCTTAGTGAGTTGGTAAAGTCCAAGTTTGCAGGTTTTCAAATTAATGACAGTTGAGAGACTTTTATATGTAGCAGGGTTTTGCCAGCTGTGAAATATAGCCAGCCATAAGATGAAACCACTATTGTATCAACAGAAACAGGAAGTAGACATGGTCCAGAGAATGATGGTCTGCAGGTGCTGGTGTCTGAAGCTTGAGAACCTCAGAGCATCTCTAGAATATACTGAATTTCTAGTGGAATAATAATTAATGTGCATTTGCCAATTCTTTCTGCTTCCTCAAACATTCTTCATTAGAAAGATACCATCAACAGAAGAAAAAGAAACCAAATTCATTTGACTGTATCCATGAATGTTTCTGCAAACGAAACATAATTTTGTGATTATGTTAATCAGATAAATGTGTTTTGTTTGGTTCAGAAAGACTGGAGAATTTTTGACCCAATTATGAAATTTACATTTTCAATACGAAACATATGGGTATATACTCACAGATTACATAACATCCTCGAGTGTGTAAAAAGGAACAATCTGACAGCTGTTCACAGAGGACTGGACACAGAAGACATATCAGGTGTGAGTTAATGATGGCGGCAGCTAGAATTTGATTTTATTGCCAAAGAAGGCAGACGGGAACTCAGTCAGCTTCTGCGTGGCCTCCCAAGATCACTGTATTCCCCAGTTGTAGCTTCTTCCAAAGATGTATTCTTCCTGCCAAGCCTGGCCATATGAGTCGTTGGAACAGATTGGTTTCAGTACTCAATGTGTTTTTCAGGGATGGTGGGGTAGCATTAGCCCCAGTAAAACAAACAAACTCTCCTTATTCAATCCTCTCATCCTTTCCTAAGGTCTTTGGTTCTCATCATATAGAAATATTCCTCAGACTATGGTTCTTTACTCTCTACTCTGACTTTTTAAACTTAGAGTGACCAAACAAGCTAGTGATCAAACCATTATTGTATGAAAGAACATGGCTTCGGGAGTGTTTATTACAGATTTGTAGGTCACAGGAAACAATAACAAAGATGACTAGACCCGTCTAAATGTTTGGAAAGGGGACATTGGTTAAATAAATCAGACTACTTCAATACAAGGGCATGCTTAACAACCATCAGAAAATGAGGAAGGATTTTTATATAAGAAGAAAATACAGTGTACAAAGGGAATAAAGCAAGTTATGAAACAATGTAAAATAGGATGTTATTCCCATTACCATTGCCCAGACAAACCAGACGGAACACATACCAACAGGCAGATAGGAGTCACCTAGCTAGGTGATGGATTTGCAAATAATTTTAATGATAGTCATTTTGTTCTCACATGCATATATGTGTCTCTCTTTCCACATGTATGTGTGGATTCTAATTTTTCTACAAAGGAACGGATGCAAATCACAGCATGCTGCATCTGTTCGCAGTGATCAATGCAAAGACTTAACTGTTACTGTGACTTCATAACAATCAGGGGTGCACATTGCTCATGAATAACTGCATTCACTTTTAGGACGATTGTGCTTTAAATTTAATTCTGACAATTTCACGTGCATATACTGCATTGTGAAAATATTCACCCTTGGTACCCTCTTGTCCCTCTTCTACCCCTAAAGATCCCCTTCTTTTTGCCAAGTGTCTCTCCTCCTCCTTTCATGCCATGTGCGTGTGCGTGCGTGTGTGTGTGCGTGTGTGTGTGTGTGTGTGTGTGTGTGTGTGTGTGCAGGTTGTACACAGGTAGCCACAGCTGCTGTGTGTTTATGATTCTATTGGCCATGCCATATCTAGAACACAGCATTTTGTAAGATTCCATCCCATCTTCCACTCTTAGTATCTCTTTGCCACTTGTTTTTGTGATGTGCCTTCCCAGGGTCTTAGAATGGGTAACATAGATGACTGATTCAGTGCCGAGCACTCAGCAGCCATTTATTCTCAGCATTCTGAACAGCCATGAGTCTCTGTATTTATCATTGCTCACTATTAGAAGCCTCTCTCCAAGGTGGATGTCAGCACTGGTGAAGGGGCCTGGTGACTGTCAGCAACTGATTTGTAGATATAAACAAGTATAACTACAAAAATTCTATCACTTTATTACTGAGATCAGCATTGCTTAGGAATATACAGGAGATAAGAAGGAGGTTACGGGCTAAACGGTGAAAGCTGTGCCCTTCAGCAGGGAGAGGGTGGAGTGATGATGGAGAACGTGATGATGGCGACTGGAAATACTGGATCAAGTTTCTCTTACTACTTGGACCACATTGTCTTGGCACTTAGGAGCTGTGGGAAGATACTGTATCTGCTCAGATGAAGCCAGACCCTTTGTGGATATTTCCTCACGGCATAGAACACTTTTTAGAGTTAAGTCTACAAAGGTATTTAGAGCCATTGAAAACACATAAATAATAACAAGTCTCCTTGCTTCACAAAAATGTATTTCCTTCTAATATGTATATATTTCCATCTCTCTACATCTCTGTCACATTATTACTTCCATCCTTCAAATACAGGAAAAATTCATTTTTGGTTGTGAGCCTAGCCTTTAAAGGCTGAGCCATCTCTCCAGCCCAGGAAAAACTCATTTTTAAATGAAATAAAAAATGGAAAACAATTATATATATGTTGGCTTTAATACAGCCTTCAAGCTTTAAACAATTTTAAAACAAAGGCTATCTAATTTATAAGTAAAAAGAAGTTTCAGCATTTTTGATATTTTCTCCAAATTTCCCTTTCTTCTTTAGAAAATGTTAATTTAATTCAGTTGACGGTAATGAGAATTGCAGCTGAACAGATAACATGTATACGGCTTCTCAACTTGAAACTATGACACCGTCTCGGAGAATGGACCCTTTATTTTAAATGAATTCAAACACTTTTGAGAAAGTCAAAGTTTTTATTCCAAAAGTGAATTCTGGGGGTTAGGGATTTAGCTCAGTGATAGAGCACTTGCCTAGCAAGCACAAGGCTCTGGGTTTGGTCCTCAGCTCTGGGGAAAAAAAAAAAAGTGAATTCTGGAAAATCCTACTCTCTGTAAGGGCATTTTAAAAAACTGTTTCAAAGGCTTGTTTTCTACAGCTCATAACTTAGTCTGCTCTCTCCAGCCTGGGAGGAGCAGAGCTTGGTGTGTGGTTTAAATATTTGTATCTTAATTTGCTTTGTTATCAAATTCCTGTTGAGATTCATCATAGAGAGCTAGAAAGTTACTTTTTGCAACAAAACAGGAAAACAATGTCAACTACTTAAGGGGAAGAAAACGGAAGTTGTAAAATAGTACTAGGGGAAGAAAACTGAGCTGTCAGGAAGTTCTGGCATGTTCAATAGTTTTTGTAGGATCTCTCGAGAGGGGAGCTCATTAGACTTTTGTTGAAGCACACACTTGTAGAGAATAAAATTTGTCTGTTTGGTATGCAGTTTAAGACTGAAATGGGACTTTCTAGAAAACATTTTCTTATTAATTTGAAGAGATGAATATGATTTTATTAATGGACTCTTCTACCAACTCCTGACACCTCTTACTGGCTCAGGTACCTTACTTGCAAAACCCCTATTCTAGTGCTGTGGGAAGATTGACTCAGAGTGAATACTAACTGTATGACATTACCCCAGAAAAGCGAAACCCTCTTAATAGTCTCCTCTGTCACCCACTGTGGCCAGAATGAGTGAGTAAAGGTCATCCTTTAGATAAGCTAGTCATGTTTTTTATGCTGTTGATACACTTCCTTTTGAGGACAGAGTCCAGTTGCTGGCTCTCAGCCTAGGATAGCCTCAATTTTTTTACACTGAAAGATAAGTTAGTCTTTAATTGAAGCATTCTAAAATTTGCAAATGGACATTAGTATTGATAAAAAATATTAACTCACATGGACAATATAACAATAACAGAAACATGATGTACCTCATTACAGAGCACCAGTATCCCAAATACATTGTGAATGCATGTCCATTGATAAAGACACACCGATAGAGTCATAGAGATATCAATAATAGTCAGAACAGTAGAACAGGAGACTTATAATGATATATGAAAGATGAACTCTACCACAAATCTGCTACATCTAGTGCATCCAAATAGATCATTATACTCAATAAGATGGTACATATTCTTCTCAAGTGTACAAAATAGACCATAAGTTTGGCCATAAACAAGTCATCAAATGATTAAAATCATCTGAGGTATGATCTTTGATGTCAGTAAATGGAACAGGGCTGGAAGTCTGTACAAACAGAAGGGAAATCCACAATTGAAGAAATTAAAAAAAAATAGCCTTAAATAACATGAAATAAACCTGTTGCTTATATTTCCCCCTTTTTTCATTAATTCTTTTTCTCAAGGTTTGAAATTACATCATTGACTTAATATTTTCTTCTTTTAGGTGAATTCACAGTTAAAAATGTTTCCTTTTTGGAGAGAGAATCTCTCTGTATACCAGTGGCTAGCCTAGAACCCTCACTGTGTTGACCAGGGTGGCTAAAACTTGTAACATGTATTACTGTATTGATTTAAATGTCTTTTCACTGCTTTGGCTTTATCTCATAATGTTTGGAATACTGTATTTAATTTTACTCAGATAAGATGAAATTTCCATTGTTCTTTTCTAGACTCGTTTGTTATTTAAGGCTGTTTTTAATGACACATTTGTAACCTACAAATGTTGCAGAAGGGATTTTGTCTGACATCCAGGATACATCAGGAAGAATTGTGTAGCTTGTAGAACATCTACTCTTCAAGCTGTTAGCCATGATTTTCTCTCCTTTGACAAATACAAAAGAGAAACAGTGTAAAGGAGAGAAGATTTACTTGGGTTCATGGTTTCTAAGGCCTAAATCTGGGCTCACTGGTTCCATTGGCTAATCTATGTAGTGACGCAGAAACATTATGGAAGAGCGGCATGAGGAGTCTCATCATGGCAGCCACAAGGCAAAGAGGAATAACAGGAAGGGACCAGAGCCAGATGGACCCTCATAGGCATACCCTAGCAACCCAATCTATGGTTTCATGAAACTTTGAATCCATCAATGGATGGAACTGTTGGTTAAGACAGGATCCTCATCATTTAATCATCTTAGAAAATGAATGTCCTCATAGACACATTCAGAAGTATGAGCTTCAAATCCCTTTGGCATCTCTAAATCCAATCAAGTAAAAGGAAATAAAAAAGAGTAAACATTAATGGCAAAAGGCTATGGGACAACATGCAAGAAATCCACCTGTCCAATAGTTCAAGGCCACTATGTCATGAGGAAGTTCAAGTTTCATACAAAGCCCATAGTTAAGTAGTCTCATCCATAGACCCAGCTGTCACCAGCCAGGAGCCTCTACACCTCAGGGGACAGATACAATAGTGAAGCAATCTACGCCTCCTAGATGATTCTGGTGCTAGATCACCAAGTCAACTCCAACATTTCCATTGTCCCAGCTGGACCCTGCCTGTCCTTCAAGATTCTACCATGTTCTTAGGTAGATAGTGCCCTGGCTGTGGGCTTATGCCACAATGGATCCAAGTTTGGAACATGGTAGTTTTGAAAGACATTTTCAGGAGATGGAAGTCAGTTAAAAACATCCAGAAATTGCCAAGTCTATGAAGATGGTTATAGCTGTGAAATATGCTCAGGCTAAGTGGGAACAGGCTCCTTGGCTTTATATGAGAAGGCTTATCTAAAGGTGCCCAAGGACAAGAAGAAATACCTCCTTATTGGTGTGTCCTCAGATCCAGGGCTCTGTGGTGCTGTTCATTCCTCAGTGGCTAAGCAGATGAGGAATGAGGTGGCGACCCCCACAGCAGCCGGGAAAGAAGTTATAATTGTTGGAATTGGTGAAAAAAACTAGGTGCATGTTTTGTAGGACTCACTCTGACTAGTTTTTGGTGTCATTCAAAGAAATGGGATGAAAGGCCCCTACTTTTGGAGATGCATCAATCAGTGCTCTTGAATTATTAAATTCTGGATATAAGTTTGAAGGCTCTTTCATTTTTAATCAGTTCAAGTCAGTTATCCCCCAAAAGACAGAAGTCCATCTTCTCTCTCAATACCATTGCAACTGCCAGTATCATATAGTACTCCCAACATGGGTGAGCAGAGTGCCAGGATGATGGCTTCTGATATGATTGATAAATTGACATTGACATTCAATCATATCCGTCAGGCTATCACGACAAAGGAGGTGATTGAAATCGTCTCTGGGGTCACTGCTCTGACTTAATATAAAGTTGTACCTTTAGACAAGATGTAAAAAAGGAAAACACGCTGATTTCCAATGATTGTTGTCCTTGTTGGAAGAAACTTGGTCCACTGAGTTACAAAGATAGCAAGTTGTTTGTAAATAATCTTACAATAAACAAGTTACAATGAAAAAAATAGCAAAAAAATCCACCCCTCTAAAGAGGAAATTAATAAGGCAATTCCATGTAGTTTATCTGGTAGTTAAAAGAGGTTTATTTTTGGGCAACCTACAACCAGTAAAATGGTTGGTTACAGGATCCAGGAGAGGTAAGGTATAGTTCAACATGATTCTCTGGAGAACTCTGACTTTGTCTGTAATCCAGCATCCAGGATCAAGAGGAGCCAAGAGAGGCTAGCACAAATGCATGCCAGGTCTTAAGGGCCCCAAAAGGCCACACCCCAGGGGCAGGTCATAGGCAGGTGTAGTAGTTACTTGTTGCCTCACTACGGGCAGTGCTTCAAGATCAAAGCTGGAACAGCTACTCACTTCTGTGCTATTCAAAAGTATTCTTATCCAGTAACACAATCCTACTAATTTTTTTTAATCAGCTAGTGTTGTTTTATTGCTGCTGTTGTTTGCTAATTTTTATGTAGCAATGGATGCATGTTACACTGTATGACTTAGACTTAGGAAAATTGAAATAAATGGTTGGGATAAAATGATGTCAATATAGTACTCTAAAACTTCACTTCTGGGATAAAGGAAATTGGGTTACATGTTCTTTGTGGTTCTAATGAAGCATAAAGTTATTAAGTGCCTTTAGCTTTCAGTATAACAGAATCATATGGTGTTTTCATTTCAGGTCTTTTGATACGTGTAGCTGAACAGAAGAATTGTTTTTACATTCTCCTAAGGCAGATTAAATATTGCTTTCCACTGTACTCTAGTCTCAGTCTTTAGACTTTCTATTTTCAGTCACTAAAAAATGCCACTTCATGTTCCAGCTCTGATGTGGTGAAATATGCTAATTCCTGTGCAGACCACTCACACAGTCTCACTAGCTTTCAGTTTTCCCAGGGTCCCTTTGGGGCTATAGAGAGGGCTCAGTCACTCAAAGTTTTATGGGTTCTATTTCCTGGAAAGCTTTGGATTCCAACTTTGGATCAAATGGATATAATTTTTAACACTGAAAAAATAGAAAATTAATTTGATAAAAATTAGTTTAGGTATGAGGAGCATTATTTTAGATGATTCTTTTTTTGTAGTAGTAACAATTCAAAAAATTAGACGAGTATGTGTTTTTTTCCTTAATTATGTCTGGAAGGAGAATGCTGTTCTGTTCATAAGAACACTTGAAGTGCATTGTTTGTCTCTTTATTCTTTTCTTATTCAGAAATTATAAAACATCTCTCTCCCCATTTATAAACATAGAATCAAAGTTATTTGCTTATGAGGAAAGTTTTTGAATCATGATTGTCTAGCATATATGAACAAAAGCTCAAAGTGGATAAAATGCTTCTAATTTCCCAGAATCTAGGACAAGAATTTATCTTGTTCTGTGTCTTAAAATCATTATCATGCAGCAGCACCACAAATCACCAAATAGATTCCAGCCAGGCAAGCAGGTAGGCTAGCTGCACACCTTCACCCCCTTCCTCTCCTCCAAATACAATGCTCCAGTCTTAGGCTCGTTCCAAGGCACACCATCTGCTGTGTCCTCCCATTCCTCTCTGCTGCCATGTCCAGTGGATCACACAGGTCTTTCTCTCCAGCCTTCCTCCCCACTCAGTCTATTATCCTAGTCCCACACTCCAGCAGACATTCTCCAGGGAGTCGTAAGCCAAGCTTGGCAGAGAAGCAAAAAGGCCAGTGAAGTAGTAGGTGAGCTTCATATTTCCAGGCTTCCTACTGTCCCACATATCCAATCCCCTAGTGTCATCTTCGGTTCTTTAGCAGATTACCTGTTAATGACCTCTCGCCACTCTCTACCTACATTCCTTGAAGTAAGTAGATCTGGTAGAATGCCCTACTTTCTTTCTTCCTCTGGATTCCCTCACATCTCCCCTTCTAGGCTATCCCCACTCCTAAGTGTCAGCTCCCAATACCTAGAAACACATTTTACCAGGAACCCCCAGTGTCCATACCTATCAGGATCCCAGAAGAATTTCCTACTAGGCAATACACAACTATCACACTCTCCTAAGAACTAGGGAAGGACACAGAATCCAAGGGAAAAAACACCCACACAACAAAGACAAGATTACATATCAATACCTAGAATTATAATCTTCTCAAACCCAGATGGCTAGGTGCCAATGTACAAACACAATCAACAACAGCCAGGAAAATATGGCTACATTGGAACCCAGGAAACCTACCACAGTAGGCTCCACATATTACAACATAGCTGAAATATAAAGCAAAACCCTTAATATAGCCTTTATGAATAAGATAGAGATTCTTAAAGAGGAAATGGATAAATCCCTTGAAGAAATCTATGTAAACACAAGCAAACAGTAGAAGGAAATGAATAAAAACAACTCAAAATATGAAAGTGGAAATAGAATCAATAAAGAAAACCTAATCTGAAGAAAGTTTTGAAGTGAAAAATTTAGGAACTTGAACAGGAACCTCTAAGGAAAGCTTCACCAACAAAATAGAAGAGATGGAATAGAGAATCATAGACATTGGAGACTCAATAGAAGACATGGATACCTCTGATAAAGAAAACGTTAAATCTAAAAACTTTCCCAGCACCAAACATCCAGGAATCTGGGACATTAAGGGAAGGCCACATCTGCGAATAATAGGAATAGAAGAAGGAGAAGAAACCCAGGTCAAAGAAAGTACAGAAAGTATTTTCAACAAAATCATAGGAAAAAAATTCCCTCACTTAAAGAAGGAGGTGCCTATCAAAGTAAAATAAGCATACAGAACACCAAGTAGACTGGACCAGGAAAGAAATTCCCCACAGCCCATAATAATAAAAATACTAAATGTACAGAACAAAGGATATTAAAAGCTACAAATGAATAAGACTAAGTAACATATAAAACCAGAGTTATTAGAGTAACACCTGACTTCCCAATGGAGACTCCAAAAGCCTGAAGGGCCTGGGCAGATGTTCTACAAATCCCAAGAGACCACAGATACCATCCCAGACTAATATACCCAGCAAAACTTTCAATCACAATAGATGGAGAAAATAAGATATTCTGTAATAAAACCAAATTTAAGCAATATCTATTTACAAATCCAGCCCTCCAGAAGGTGCTAGTAGGAAAATGCCAACCTAAAAACCTTAGCTAAACCAAGAAATCATAGTAATAAATAATCCTAGTCCAGCAAATCAAAAGAGGAGGAACACACATATACCACCACCACCACCACCACCACCACCACCACCAACAACAACAACAACAACAAAATAACAGGAATCAACAAACACTTCTCATTGACATCTCTCAACATCAATAGTCTTAATTCCCTAATAAAATGACACATACTAACAGAATGGAAGCAAAAATGGGATACATCCTTCTTCTGCATCCAAGAAACATACCTTAACATCAAGTATAGACATCATCACATAGAAAAAGAATGGAAGATATTCCAAGCAAATGAACCTAAGAAGCAAACTGGCATAGCCATTTTAGTATCTGACAAAGTAGACTTCAAACCAAAACTAATCAAAAGTGATAGGGAAGGACATTACATACTCATTAAAGGAAAATTCCACCAAGATGACATTTCAATCTTAACATCTAGACTTCAAATACAAGTGCACCCACTTTTGTAAAAGAAACCCTGCTAAAGCTTAAATCACATATTGACCCTCACACACTGATAGTGGGATACTTCAGTCCTGATTTCGTCAATAGACAGATTATCCAGAGAAAAACTAAGCAGAGAAATGCTGGAGCTCACTGACATGATAAATCAAATGTTCCTAACATTCCACCCAAACACAAAAGAATATCCCTTTTCTCAGCACCTCATGAAACTTTCTTCAAAACTGACCTCATACTTGGACACGAAGCAAGTCTCAACAGATTCAAGGAAATTGAAATAACTCCTTGCTGGATATCAACAACAGCAGAAACAACAGAAAGCTTATGAAATCATGGAAACTGAACCACTCTCTACTGAATGAATAATGGGCCAAGCCAGAAATTAAGAAAGAAATTAAAGACTTTCTATAACTGAATGAAAATGAATACACAACAAACCCAAACTTGTGGGACACAATGAAGGTGGTTCTTAGAGGCAAGTGTACAGCATTAAATACCTACATAAAAACTGGAGAGATATCACACAAATAGTTTAATAGCATACCTGACAGCTCTAGACCAAAATGATCAAATTCAGGGCTGGAATCAATAAAATACAAAGAGTCAACAAGACAAAGAGTTTGTTCTTTCAGAGAATCAACAAGATAGACAAATCCTTATCCAAATGAACTAAAGGCAGAGAGAGAAAACCCAAATTAACAAAATTAGAAATAAAAAGGAGGATGTAACAACAGGCATAGAGGAAATCCAGAGAAAAATAAGGACATTACTTTTAAAAATCTATACTCCAAAAAATTATAGAATCTTTAAAAATGGATAATTTTCTTGGTATATATCACTTGCTAAATTTAAATCAAGATTATATAAGCAATTTAAACAGTCCTATATCCCCTAGTGAAATAGAAGCAGTAATTAATATCTACTTATAAAAGCTCTAGACCAGATGATTTTATTGCAGACTTTTGCTAGACTTTCAAAGAACCAATACCAATACTCAAACTATTCCACAAAATAAACATAGTAGGAATATTGCCCAATTTGATTTATGAGGCCAGTTACCCAGCTACCCAAACAACATAAAGATCCAACAAAGAAAGATTTACTGATCAACTTCCCTTATGAACATAGATGCAAAACTTCACAATCAAGTATTTGCCATTCAAATCCAAGAACACATCAAAAGGATCACCCACCATAATTAAGGAGGCTTCATCCCAAAGATGCATAGATGGTTCAACATCTATAAATTAATAAATGTAACCCACCATATAAACAAATCAAAAGACAAAAACCAAATGATCATCTTATTAGATGTAGAAAAGGCATTTGACAAATCCAAAACACCTTTGTGATAAAAGTTCAGGAGAGGTTATGGATACAAGGGGGATACCTCAACATAGTAAAGGCAGTTAACTGCCAGCCCATATTCAGCATAAACTAAAATTGATAGGAACTCAAACAGTTTTATCAAAATCAGGAACGAGTCAAGGTTGTACACTGTCTCCACATCTGGTCAATATAGTGGTTGAAGTCTTGGCTGGAGCAATAAGACAACTGGAGGAGATCAAGGGGGTACAATTAGGAAAGAAAGAAGTCAAAGCTTTATTGCAGATGATACTAGAGTATACATAATGAACCCCAAATTTCTACCTGGAAACACCTATAACTGATAAATAATTTCAGCAATGTAGCTGGATACAAAATTAACTCACAAAAATCAGTAGCCCTCCTATGTACAATGATTAAAAAAACTGAGAAAGACATCAGGGAAACAGCTTCAATAATATTCAAAATAATACTTCACAATTGCCTCAAAAATATAAAATATTTTGAGGTAACTCTTATCAGACAAGTGAAAGACTTGTATGATAAAAAGTTCAAGACATTGAAGAAAGAAATTAAAGAGAATATCAGGGGATAGAAATATCACCCATGGTCATGGATCAGTAGGATTAATACTGTAAAAATGGCCACTCTACCAGAAACAATCTACAGATCCAATGCAATCCCCATTAAAATTCCAACACAGTTCTTCACAGGACTTGAATGGACAATTTTCATTTTCATATGGAAACACACACACACACACACACACACACACACACACACACACACACACACACCAGGGTGTCAAAAACAATACTATGTATAAAAGAACATCAAGAGGTATCACTACTCCCAATTTCAAGTTATACTACAGAGCTAAAGCAATAAAAACACTGATATTGACACAAAATCTGACACACTGATCAACAGGATCAAATTGAAGACCCAGACATAAGCCAACACATCTAAGGACACCTGATTTTTGATAACCAAGCTAGAAACACACACTGAAAAATGAGACAGTATCTTCAACAAATGGTGCTGGTCAAACTGGATGCCTGCATGTAGAAGAATAGAAATACATCCATACTTATTACCCTGCATAAAACTCAACTCCAAATGGATCAAAGATACCTACATATATGGTCAGATGCACTGAACCTGATAGAAGATTAAATGGGGAATAGCCTTGAACTCTTTGGCACCCAAAAAAATTTTCTTAACAGAAAGATGTTATCAGGGACATGAGGATCAACAATTTGTAAATGGATCTCTTGAAACTGAAAAGCTTCTGTGTGGCAAAGGACATCATCATTCAGACAAAGGAGTGGTCTACAAAACAGGAAAATATTTTTCCCAACTACACATATAGTAAAGTGCTAATCTCCAAAATATATAAATAATCAAAAAATCTAGATCTCAAGAAAACAAATAACCCACTTAAATAATGGTGTACAGATCTAAATAGAGAATTCTCCAAACCAGAAACTCAAATGGCTGAGAAACACTTAAAAAAATGTTCACATCCTTAGCCATCGGGTAAATGAAATCAAAACTACTTTGAGATTTCATTTTACACCAGTCGGAATGGCTAAGATCAATAAAAACAAGTGCCAACTCATGCTGACAAGGATGTGAACAAGGGGAGAACACTCCTCCAGTGCCGATGGAAGTGCAACTTGTATAGTCACTGTGGGAATCAGTGTGACAGATCCTTAGGAAGATGGGAATAAATCTACCTCAAGATCCACCTATATGATTCCTGGGCACACACCCAAAGGATGCTTTATCCTACCACAGAAACACTTGTTTATCCATGTACATTGCTCCTCTTTTCCTAACAGTCAGAAATTGAAAATAGCCTAGGCATCCCTTGACAGATGAATGGATGATGAAAATGTGGTACATTTACATAATGGAATATTACTCAGCCATTTAAATTATAAAACCCACACGTGAATGGATGGAACTAGAAAAAAATCATACTGAGTGAGGTAACCTAAACCCCAAAACACAAATATGATACGATTTACATGGCTGTTAAGTCACTGATAAGCAATCTATAATCCATAGATCTACAGAGTTTACTTATAGAGTAAGGGAATAAATGGGCACAGAGAGATCTCCTTAGGAAAAGGAAATAGAATACAGAGTATGCATGGATTTGGAGTATTGGAATGGGAAAATTAAGGGGACTGGGAAGGGGGTTGAAGGAGGGAGATACAGGTAGAAACAGTTAAAATTAAGGACATTTGAAGGGTAGTATGAAAACCTAATCTAGTGGAAGCCTTGTAAAATATATACATACATGAAAGGAATCTAAATGAAATCAAATAACAGAGGACACAGCACCCCCCGAATATTTATTGTCAGCAAATGAAGCTTCTAGTACCAAAATTGGGTAACATCTGAGTTGTTGGCCTAAGGTGTCATATGGGAACCCCTAAACAACTCAGGCTGTTGCCAAGGCTATAGGCTGCATTCAACAAACAGGTAATAAAAAACCCATTGCTAAAGTTGACTATATAACTTTGTGAACATGGGGAAGTTGAGCTTCACCCTATGTTCTAATGTTTTGGTACAGGAAGGTACTTTGCACACAATGAAAAGAGGAACATAAACACCAACCAAGTCACAATCTTTTTTATCTACAATGCTGTCCTGCCTCCAAAACATGTTAGTGCAATGGTGGCATAAAGCTTGGGAGAGTAATCAATCAACATCTGATTTGACTTAGGGCCCACTCCAGGAGATTGAATCCAGACCCTACACTGCTTGGGTGACAAGAACCTAAGACTGGATAGCCTAGGAACTTAGGGTAAAGCCAAATACTACTGTTCTAAAAAAAAGTAGAAATAAAACGATTCTTAATGACATTCTACTACACTCATAGATTAGTGCCTTGCTCAGCCATGATCACAGAAGATTCCTCTTGCAGCATATGGGGCAAATATAGAGACCCACAGTCAGATATTATGCAGAGAATGAGAGGCCTTGGAAGACTTAGCCCTAAATGGGAAGTCTCTATGAAATCTCCCTCTCCGGGCTCAGGGTGTCCTGTGGAAGAGGAGGCAGAAACTATGTCCTTTGAGTATGTATCATGACCTGAGTTTAGTGGCTTTATGGATTCCTGAGTGTGTAAAAGAGTGGTCTCTGTGTAAGCATATGTTTAATTTGCCTTTTCTTGGGCCTCACTCTATCTGTTCGTTTTATCCGATTCCAATGTACTAATATTTGTTTTATCTTATTACATTTCATTTTATTTTATTGAAAAGAAGATAAAACTTCACGAGCAGAATAGGACACCCTGTTGCATGCCATATGTTGTACAGAACATTACAGTTGCTCAATATGGACACTGCATTTCAGCTTATGGGGAAACGAGTATGTTGTGTGGCTCTATATTTCCTTATCATGGTAGCAGAATTAGTGAATACATTATTATCAGTTTATCTTGACTCAGAAGAGGAGGAATTTAAAAAAATCCGTTCTGAATCCTCTTCCATTCTTCTAAAAAATTACAAAGATATATTCAGATAAAAACAAACTATTAAATGTTTCACATAAACCTGAAAGACTCGTCAGTAGCAAATATTGGTGCTCCGCCCTTCTCATACACATAAAAACTATGAATATGTGGGTTAAAATGGAAATGCCTCCAAAATTACACAAATGGGAGGCAGGTTCAGAATTTACCACAAAATAACAATTTCTAAGGTATTTTCCCCTATTGTTGTAGACTGTCACCCTCAAAATTCTGAAGTTGAAACCCAGCCTTTAGAATGCTTTAGAAATATGCATGTTGGAAATACAGACATTGTAGGTGCACTCAGGGAAGATGGTCCTTCTGACTGAGCTGGGTCTCTCATCTAATATGGCCAATCCTCAGTACAGTGGGCCATCTTGTAAATGAGGGATAGAATGAATGAATGCATAGTATATAAATGTGATTGTTAGTCTTGACTGTCAACTTGATAGGGCTTAGAATCACCACAGAAACAAACCCTTGAGTATGACTGTGAGGAATTATCTAGTGTTAACTGGGGTAGAAAGACCCACCTTAAATGTGAACAGTACCACTTGAAGGGCTGGGTTCAGGCTGAATTAGAAGAAAGAAAGCTCAACGCCAGTACTCATCTCTTTGCCTCCTATGACTGGGGACAAGATGACAGCTGCCTCCTGCTCCTGCTGTCATGCTGGCCATGATGGAATCCGTTCTCTGGAACTGTGAGCAAAGACCAACCCTTCCCCTTTTACATTGATTTTTATCAAGGATTTTGTCATGACAATGAGGTAGGAAACTAATAAAATGTATGATTCAAAACCACCGTCAGTAAAAAGAAACAATTCAGCAAGAATTAGGACAGCTTCATGTTCATTTTTGTACTCCCTACACTTAATATCATTCACATTCAAAATACATTCATTGAATGAAGAGTTACACACTGAATAAATCCAGCATGTACATATCACAAGGAAAGATCTTCCCCAACCCTGCCTCGAGGTGCTGGATTCCCTATGAATCACTATTCTTCATGGAGGCCTCACAGTGGGGATTTGGTATAGTAGATGAATGCAGTCCTATGTTGTGCTTATTTGGGGTAGAATTTCCATTTGTAAGTCATTTGATTTGTCCATTCTTTGATAGGTGATAAAAGTCAACAGAGTACAGGCTTGGTTCACCCTTGAATCTGAAAGTTCTCTTATTTTAAAGTACCCACAATGCACTTCCAAGATCCCACAGTTGTGTATGCATGGAAAGGGTAAAGCACTATCTTGTCACCATTATGAGTTTGTAAACATTATTCCTAAATTAGGAGCCTCACTTGTGAGAAATGGCACATGCTATAAATAGAACTCTGTGTCTGGAGAGATGCTCAGCAGTTAAGAGCTCTTGTTGCTCTTGTAAAGGATTCATGGTCAGTTTCTAGAATCTACTTGGTGGCTAAGGACCATCTGTAATTCCAGTTCCAGAGGATCCAACACCCTTTTCTGGCCTCCACAGGTACTGTTTGGAAATAGTGTAGGCACACATACAGGCAAAGCATCCATACACATAAAAGTAGAGTTTCCATACAGTATTTTACTCTGTAGCCAGGAGTGGTTTAACCTCTGAACCTTTCTGTCTCAGGTTTGCCAATGTTGGGATTACAACCATGCTTGGGAAGCAATCATAATTTTGAGATTGTATAGGGATCTTTTGTCTAATCTTTGAATTTTTCTACTATTAAAACTCAGAATTATTTATTCAGGCTTAAATGCATGATCAAGGTTTATATTGATCAATTTTTGTCTATGACAACAATTGCAAAACCAGGAATCTTTATGCTGACTGCATCTAGAGCTCCAGTTTTTCTTTGCTTAGTCTTCTGAAATCTGTCATGTCTGAAATTTATTCTGAGATACACTCATATAACAGGCGTGCCTTGGGACTTTGGGACCAACCATAAGCCACAGTTGTGTATGGAGCAAAGTCTGATGAAGGAGATTGGTTTATATTTGGGTCTATATATAGTCTGAAAATTCTAGGAAAAATGTTAGCATAGCTTTGCTGAATAGCCCCTACCAGCCATCTCCTCCTTTGCAGCGTGCTCATTGCTAATAAAAAGACTAAGGTGTAGTTTGAGTTTTCCTGCCTGGCCCAGTCAGGACAAATCTGTCTTACCCGCCAGTCCCACAGTCGCTCAGACCCAACCAAGAAAGTACACAGAAACTTACATTGTTTAGAAACTGTATGGCTGTGGCAGGCTTCTTGTTATCTTCTTCTTCTATCTTAAATTAACTCATTTCTGTTAGTCTATACTTTGCCACATGGCTTGTGGCTTACCAGTGTCTTTACATGTTGCTTTTCATTGCGGTGGCTGGCGGTGTCTCTCTCCAGCCTTCTACTTCCCAGAATTCTCTTCTCTCTTGTCCCGCCTATACTTCCTGCCTGGCCACTGGCCAAACAGCATTTTATTTGTACAGAGCAATATCCACAGCACTAAGGTAGAAGGGTTAAGTAATGCCCCAGCAATTTCCTTTCCCAGACTTGACAGCCATTAGACACAGGAAAGACAATAAGAAAGAGAGGAAAGAGAAAAAAAACTATGATCTTCTGCAGTGTAAGTCACTTCTTAGGGTAAGAAATTAAAGAATACTAAAGGGTTGGGGAAGTGGCTCTGTGGGTAAAGTGATTGCTTTACATAAGCATGAGGACCTGAGTTCGATTCCCAGAACTCGTAAATCTGGGTGTGATGGTGCACACCTGTAATGCCAGTGTTCCTCCTGTGAGATGGGAGTCAGACCTGGAAATGACAGGAGACGATGGCAAACAGCGAAGTATTATGTCTTGAACAAGGTGGAAAGGAAAGACTGACATCTGAGGTTGTCCTCTGACTTCTACACTCTCTCTCTCCCTCTCTCTCTCTCTCTCTCTCTCTCTCTCTCTCTCTCTCTCTCTCTCACACACACACACACACACACACACACACACACACACACACGCCCCACACCTCTTAAAAACAGAAAGAGGTTAAAGAGTACATAGTGATTTTCTTGCTTTTAATTCCATAAAGATCAATCGGTCCTACCTTTTTGATAAATTCTGGATCATTACAGGAAACCAGAGCCATCCAAACGAATTTGTGATTCTGCTGTTTAAAATTATATATTGGCATAAGAAATAAATAGGGAGTGTAAGTTAGGACTGTCGGTTTGTTTAAGCTTATCTTATTTGTGGCAGATGATAAATGGCTTATGCTTTAAGTGAACAATAAAAAGCAATTAATGATTCAGTAATGTAAATTATAAGAAACTTTGATAAGCTGCAGCAAGATACAGTATTCTGTTATGCCACACTCAATGTCACCATGCCATGGCAGATCTGGAGGCCAGACCATATGACAAGCACCTGCTGTCCTTGCTGTACTTGACTTTGGTCTCAGGATGCAGAGCATCAAGGCCTTGAAGACTCAACATAAACCTTTGAGAGGGGAAAATATTTAGGAAGTTACAGACCTGTACTGTCTGTTGCCTTCAACAGATAAGAGTATGGACTTTTAAAAGAGAATTATGGGTATTGATGTTTTCCTTCTTTCTCATTAAAAAGTGTGTGTGTGTGTGTGTGTGTGTGTGTGTGTGTGTGTGCACGTGTATTTTTGATATGTATGTGGAGGTCAGAGGACAACTCAAGTATTGTTCCTTAGGCGCCCTCCCACCTTTTGTTTAAGGCAGGGTCTCTCACCAATCTGGAACTTCTCTGTATGTAGTCCAGGAAAGCCGCTCTGTGAGTTTCCAGGCATCTGCCAGTCTCTGTCTCCCATCTTTCAACTGTGGGACTGCATGAGTGTGTTTGCCACATCTGACATTTTATGTGGGTTCTGAGGATCTGAACTAGGGTCCTCTGTCTTTCAAAGCGAGTACTTTACCGTTGATCTGTCTTCTTCTCAGCTCAGTTTCCTTCTTCCTTTTTAATTCTTCTATTCCCTGGAGTCATTGCTTCAAATACCGGGGCATAAGCAGAGTTTTAAACTTTGTTTCTGATCTGCTGCTCTTGCCACATCTCACTGAGTTCACTGGAGGGAAGTGAGTATTGAGCTCATGGACATTGGAGGACTTGAGTTCCACCCTGACAAAAAATATTCACATCATGGGATGTGGGGCTGACTTGAGAGGTAACTTGATACATTATAATAATTCTAGAGCCTTATTTTAGGATCATGTCTAAACAGAAATGAGTTTCGTATGTGTGTTTTTCTTTTAGAAGAAAAATCCTTTAAAAAATCACTATTCCTTCTAAAGAGGAAAGAGTTATGGCTGTAATTTCAGACTTTGAGAATAATTAGGCTTTGATAAACTGTTACTAAACTCTTAATATCCTGTCTTTCTTTCTGCTAGGCAAGTGCTCTGACATAAAGCTTCCTCCCTAGCCCCTTAATTACTTTTTATTTTGAACAGGTTCTTGCTAAGTTGCACAAGGTAACTATGACCTCACTCTGTAGTCCAAACAGGCCTTGAATTTATGCTATCCTTCTTTGGACTCTTAAGTAGCTGAAATTACTAAATTGCATCATCATATGCAGCTTGCATGCTTTGATTACATGAAAATACATGCACAAAGAGTTATGTAATTAATCATCAGTATTGATATAAATACAGTGGCAATACACAGATCCAGACCGACTGAGGCACAATTATGAAAGGGATAATTATACAAAAAATAGGAAGGAAGGGAACATGGCCATTCTATGGAGATCAGAGAAGAACTCAACATTCTGTGAGTGAATGACCCTTCCTTTCTGGTAAGGGTTACTCAGCAACCAGAGATGGTTTCTTATCAAAGAACTGGTCATTTATTCTTATGTAAGTCCATACAATTCTGTTTCATCATTTCTCTTGGATCCATGCACAGTTGTATGAAGTGTGTGCAGAGATTAATAAATGTATGTACATATGCACATACATGCATACACATGTACATACCCTACATACATATACAAAAACAAAGCAACACACACAGTATACAAATATACCAAAACACAAAACACATCCATGTAAAGAAAAACGGATGTAGCACACATAGGTGCATACATACACAAATATATTTAGTACACAGTATACAGAAACACACATGTTTGTATGGGCATACCACATATATAAACACATATACATCTACACACTGCAGACACAATGAGAACAGTTCACAATAACACATATACATACACATGCTACACACCATCTCATCTGGGCTCTGACAGTGAACCTTATCAGGGCTGAACTTCTACTACATCCCACTAAGTGCATATTATCTGAATGGTGACTTTATAGATGCTTGCAACATAGTCTACTTAAATTGTGCAAAGTGGCTATTTAACCATATTTAGGGTGAGGTAGGTTTTAGCAGATCCATAACTTGAACCTACAAGGAAAAGATACCGAATAAAAATTCAGAATCAACACATTTCTCAACTAACTATGCAAGGCCTGGAAGCACTATTGGAGAATTATGTTAGGCTTGTGTTTGTGGAAGCTCATCTGTCTCCAAGGCCTTTGTTTCTTATTTCTATTAAATTAACTATTCCACATTAATGGCTATACCTGCCTAAAAATAACTTGTAAAATACAAACATATCGCACACATCAAGAGGAAGAAACTTCCTTCCCATTGTGGGAAGTTATAAATAAATATGGAAAATAGTATTACCAGAAAAAAAGATGATACTAAGTCAAGAATAACAGACATGGGTGTTAAAAGAGGGCTGCATAAACTAGCCTTATGATGGCACCATGTGAGACACTGTGTACTTGAGCATGTACAAAGTAGCTCAATGAAGAAACTAATAGTATGTGAAGGAGTTGGATTCCACTTGAGTAACCTTCAAGATTCATTTTAGATCTTTCATTCTCAAAGATTTTATTTATTTATTTGTTCATTTGTTATCTATCTATCTATCTATCTATCTATCTATCTATATTTCTCTCTCTCTCTGTCTCTCTCTCTCTGTCTCTCTCTCTGTCTCTCTCTCTCTCTCTCTCTCTCTCTCTGTCTGTGTGTGTGTGTGTGTGTGTGTGTGTGTGTGTATGTGTGCTCTCACATGCTTGTGTATGTAGGTGCTGGAAGCAGCCAGAAGAGGGTGGGCATTGGATCTCCTGGAGTGGAGTTACAGGTGGTTGTGAGCTCCTATCTGGGTGTTGGGAACTGAACTCACATCTTCTGCAAGAAAACCCAAGCTCTTCACCACTGGGTCATCTCTCAAGACACAGATCTTTCATCATTTAGAAAATATAAATACAGAACAGAAAATGTCAAAAGCTCAGAGAGGGAAAGTTAATTTACTTGCTAGTAATTCTGTACTCATTGCTCTTCTGTTTGTCACAGTTGGAGAGGAAACCCCCAAACATTCATCACACTGAAAGGGATAAACAAATAAATACTATATCCACATGAAATACGAATGTCATTACAAAAAAAAAACAAACAAAAAATGAATGGTTGGCTCATAAAACAATAGGGATTCATCTCAAATACATTAGCTAAATGAGAGAAACTAGACATCAAATATGACATTTCTGCAAAGTTCAAGGTCAGTAACAAATAATCTATGAAACAGGAGCTAAAACACAAGTTGGCACTGAGAGAGGGCCATTGCCACAGGGGACTTCTTAAGGTTGATAGTATATAACTTCACTGAGATATTGAGCACATTAATATGTATATATATTTGTCAACACTCATACAACTGTTCATTTACTAGATGGGCATTTTACTATCTGTATTTGTACCACTGCAAATACTTCAGCGTACTCACCATTACACTGCCAGGTGTCTTTTGTATTCTTGGATATAAATTTATTTTCCTAACTATAATACATGCCGATAATTCCAACCTGCACGTGGGAGCTGGGAATGCCTAAGACAGGTGCATTCTTGATTCTTATGTTCAACATCACAGAGTCAAGATCAGCCCTATATGATTTACTATGATCTATCACATAAGGGCAGTGGTGTGAGAAATTATCCATGGGAAGATTCAAATTTGTGTGATTACACAAAAACCCTGATTCAGCATGTGAGACCAGATAAGAGAAAGGTAGTTGATAATCCAATAAGTTTACTTCTCCTTCAGTAGCTAGAGCTGCTTTCAATGCCCTCAGCTCTTTCCTCCTTAACTAAGGAAGTGCGAGAAGTGTACTCTCAAATAAATAAAGCCAGACTGTGGAAATTGATTAATATTGGTTAGTACTTATCCAATGATTCTGCAACCAAGTGAGGTTCTATAACCAAGTGATATGCATATATTGATGATTTCATTTTCTAGCACTTTATGAAGCAGATGATAACATGACCCTGTATTACTGCTCAGTCCAGCACTAGAAGATAACCTCAATATACACACCCATACATAAGAGTACCCACTAATAAAGAGAGATTTTATATATCTATATATGTGTATATATATATATATAATATATATATAATATATTATATATATATAGAGAGAATTATATATGCATGCAGTATCTGCAGAAGCCAGAAGAAGGTGTCAGATCCCCTGGAACTCCAGGTGGTTGTGAGCCACCATGCAGGTACTGAGAATTGAACCAGAGTCCTCTGGAAAAGCAACCAGTGCTCTTAACTGCTGAGCCATCTCTCTAGCCCATTAGGGGGGTGGGGGTAGTAATTTAAAGGGACATTGGTCATCATCATGCTGACACTCATTTACAGATAATGAATCTGAGGCCCATAAAGGTTAAATGACTTCCTAAGTCATTCATCTAATTAGGTGCAGAGTTGGAAGAAGAAGCCATATTTTAAAAATCCCAGCCTAGGGCTTTTCTACCACATCAAAAAAATTGATTTTTTTTCCATGTAATGTCCAATTTGAAATCTATGCCCCAGGGAATTATTGGTTAGATGATAGTCATAGTGTTATGAAATTCAAGTCTTGGGACTGCCCTGGAGAGATCCTGCAGCTCTTGCTCCCAAATTCGCACAGCATCAGCCTCACACCATGCCATCCAGATGAGTGTCTTTCCCAGTTCTTAAAACCTTCCAGATGCATCTCAACTGGATTTCTTAATTTATTTTCCAGAGCAAAAGAGCAGGACTTGGAAAATAGCCTAATATGCATAACCCATTAATAGCATCCCAGGAGACAGATGAATCCAAGCCCTGACTGTCCAAAGCACTTTAATTCAGGGTGTATTGCACTGAAGCCCTAGGGATTATTTTCATCGCCATCAACTGTGAATATGAATCATCTTTCATGCCTGCCTGCTTTGGCTAAGAAGGGAATCTTATACAGGATTTAATATGGGACCAAGTATCAGAACTTAGGTGATTAATAGAAAAGAAAACTGGAACAAGGGTGAACAAACACTTCTTCCTTGTACTCCAAATATATTTAATAGGTATTTCATGTTTCTCCCTTTTGTTCCTTACTCTGTTATCACCCCTAAAAATGTGTACAGTCCACAACTTGTTCTCCTTTGAATATTCTTCCCCTCTGATTCTCAGCTAGGTGACGATGTCCGAGTCTGCAGCTGGTTCCTTTTCCAATAGTATATTTACAGAGATGGAACTATGTGGCTGAAATAGAGATGCTGAAGATGCAAGCCAGTGATGGAGTAATTGTATCTTATCCAGAAAGCATCATTGGCACCTTCTCTACCTTGAAGGATGCCATGTAGTCCTGCATATGGTGTAGCTGAATTAGCATGCGCTAGATAAACACTCTACCACTCATGTTCCAAAAGGCTCCCTGTGAGCCCTAGAGGGTCCTGTCATTGGAAAAGAGGGAGACAGAAAGAGACTGACCCAAATTGAAAGTTAGAGGTTTAACAGTGCAAACTTTCCCCTGGCAGTTGGAAGAAATAAGGATACCTGCTCTTTATCACTCTTGTCTGACACTGTGTTAGAAATCCAGGCTATTGCAATATGCAAGAAGACACAAAAACCAGATTCATTTGAAAGAAAGAAATAAAAGTGTCATTGTGTGTGAATGAATTGGTTCTATATGGGGAAAAAAATCAAAAGTCTCTACAAACAACTTAAATTTAACAAATCTATTTAACAGCCTGGAGAGCAGTAGGGTAGAAAATCAACTGTGTATGTATAGACCTGTAACAAGTGAAAATGAAATCTCACAGCTGTTGTGACTTGCCTAGCATCAAGGATCATTAAATACCAGAAAGTAAACCTTTAAACGCATGTGAATAGTCAGGAAGAATTTGCTCGAACATTAAAACAAACTGTAAAGTATGATTACTTAGGTGACACAGAACAGTATGCTAGTGGTTTAAACAAATACAGGTCAACGATAGAGAATAGAGCACAATTTAAGGGGGCTTGAAAATAGCATAGGAAAAGCAAGATGGCTCGGGTTAAAGGGGCTTGCTGCGTAAGCCTGGATTGTGGTGGTATTGTGTTCCCCAAAATATTGTGCACTCTAATAAATTTATCTGGGGTCAGAGAACAGAAAAGCCACTGTATTAAACAGAGGTTAGGAAGTGGTAGCACACGCCTTTAATCCTAGCATTCCAGAGGCAGAGATTCACCTAGTTCTCTGTGAGTTCAAGGCCACACTGGAAACAGCCAAGCATGGTGACTCATGCCTTTAATCCCAGGAAGTAATGGCAGGAGGCAGAAAGGTATTTAAGGCGTGAGGACCAGGAACTATAGCTGGTTAAGCTTTTAGGCTTTTGAGCTGCAGTTCAGCTGAGATTCATTCTGGATGAGGACTCAGAGGCTTCCAGTCTGAGGAAACAGGATCAGCGGAGGAATTGGCGAGGTGAGGAAGCTGTGGCTTGTTCTGTCTCTCTGATCTTCCATTATTCATCCCAATACCTGGCTCCAGGTTTGCTTTTTATTAATAAGAACTTTTAAGATTCATGCTACACTGGATACCTGAGTTCAAACCTCACAACTTGCATAAAGGTTGAAGGACAGACTTACTCCACAAAGTTGTCCTCTGGCCTCTCCACATCATCATACATTCACACACACACACAATTTTAAAAATTTTGAATGGAAAGCCCTTGTCCATGATTTATTTCTCCAGTATTCTTTGTTCTCTGTTTTTATAGTTCAAATTAAAATTCACGAATATGTGTTTGTTTACTTAATATTCATCTTTATTATCAGACTATTAACTCATGTAAGAAAGGATAGTCTATTGCTTTTAGTAACTAGATATAGCCTAGCACAATGCTTTATACCTGGCAGACATTCAACAAACATTTGTAAAACAGCTAAGTTAGTGGATGAGTTAAGAAATGTACTCAATAAAGGAATATTTGAAATACTGGTTCTTAGTATCCATCTGATAAAACATGCTGAGATAAATTCCAGGTGAGTTAGAATGTATTAAAATACAGACAAAATATTTTTAAATGAAATTATACAGAATATTAAAATATGGGCAAAACTATTATAAACAAAACTGATAGTAGCAACGATCAAGGAAAATACATGTGGCCCTTCAAAGCATTGAGCTTGGCATGCAAAATGATCTCCTGAATGGAATTTGAAGCTGCAACAGCAAATTGGGAGGAATATTTAATACTGAGAAAAAACTATTGTCTTTAATATACTAAAATTTCTTTCAAATCAGTAAGTAAAGAACTAATAGCTTTAAAATGAGTGCAGCAAAACACAGGCATATATAATTCATAGTGTAAATACCAGTACCTCAAAATCATAATATAACACCAATTGATTAGGATGTTAAAATTCTATAGAAGATGAGTCACAGGTTATGAGAAAAAAGGAAAAGTGGAGCAGCCTGAAGGGAGTGGAATGCATGAAACAGACAGAGAGGGTGCAGGGTGCGTCCAGTACCCCTTCATGCCACTGGGGGAAGGGGACTGAGGAATTTACAAAAAGTGGTCTGGGTAGACCCTTTGAGATGCTGAGGCTGAACTGAAAAGATTGGGCCAGCTTAGAACACAGAACCACAAACACTGCACATTGCCAATCCAGATGTGGTGCTTCCTCTACCCAACCACCCCTGAGTAGTTGATGATAATTTATTCTTTGGCTATTAAGTAAGGTACTAGACCAATGCATATGGTTTCTGGACACAATAACTGAGACTACATATTGACAAATGGGTAAAGAATACCTAGTCTGAGGTTTTGCAAATAAATTTCTAAATTATGGAATCATTTCTTTAAAAACTAGAACTTCTAAAGAGAAACACAAATGAAACAATAGCATCCCCTGGATGAAGCTTAGCTTTGGAGAGTGCCCCAGGGAAAACCCTCAGAGTACTCCTCTAAGCTCACTGGAAAACCATGGACTTAAAAATTGTGTGTGCATGTGTGAATGAGTGAGTGCATGCATGTGTGTGTGTGTGTGTGTGTGTGTGTGTGTAATTGTGGTATGTGCCATGGTTCATGGGCAGATGTCAAAGGGTAACCTGTAGGTCCTCACTTCCCCTGTGTTTGACACAGGGCCACTTTGTTCACCTCTGAGTACATTAGGCTAACTGGCCCATGGTAGTCTATAATTTTCCTCTGTCTGCTTCCCATCTCAGTATAGGAGCCTTGGGATGCACCCTACCATTGCTTACTTTGGATAGGTTCTGGGGATCCAGAACCAGCTCTTTACGGTCACACGGCAAGTGCTCTATCCATTGAGCTTTATTTCCAGTCCCAGCAAAGGATAACTCAAGCTTTCTGTCTACATTTCCCCTTCCATGGAGAAATGTTAGCTCCCCACTATACATATAAAACATATAAACATATGTAACACACACACACACACACACACACACAAATCTTAGAGAAGCAACAGTATTCTTAGAATGCTATTTTTACACTTCCTAAAAATACTGAAAATTTGCATGATAATATATTGATTAGAACTCTATTATTTAAATCATGTTTAACTTTCAGTCACACAAAAAGAGTTTACCTTCAGTATAAGAATTCTTTCCATTGTAATCTGATAGAAATTCCCTCAGATATCAGTAAATGAAAGAAAGTCTTGATGGTTTACCCGCTCTAATCTTTAAAAAAAAAATTGCCCAGCTTTTCAAAGATTGACCAAGAATTCCTAGAACAGAATTAAAAATATGCAAAAATCGTCTTAATAAAATAAATCCCTGCTAATGAAGGTTCATTTTACATGCTCCTAGAATCCTAAATCAAGTTAAATTCTTTGTAAAATACCTTTAAGACTTAAATGGTTGTATCCCAACACTAAGTGGAGGAGTTGGATATTTAATCAATGTGGCTATACAAATTGAGTAATTTAGGTACAAAGTGGATGAGAATAGAAGTCTGGTGGAGGAGGTTTAATTATCTGATTTAGCAGAGTAGGTTGATTAAATCTACTAAATCATAGTCTGTTCTCTCTTTGCATTTAAATACAAAGAAACCAGACAAGGTTTTTTCCCACTGTGAGAACTTTATCAGCTCCCTATGAGAAACAGAGGTGGCAGGGGAACTGGGTACTACTTTGTCACCACCCATCAAACAGATTGCTTTAATAATTCAGAAAGCTAATTGCCCTTCTGGCTTCAATACAATTTTAGTAACAGATATTCCACATCTTTACATACAGCCATGCTCCATCCGGGATCTCTGAAATCTTTCTGTTGACGCTCTAACTAGGTATTACTCTGTCTAAAGGAGAACTGCATTCCTAATTCTTTTTTTTTTTTTTTTAATTTTATTTGTTTTTCGAGACAGGGTTTCTCTGTGTAGCTTTGTGCCTTTCCTGGAACTCACTTGGTAGCCCAGGCTGGCCTTGAACTCACAGAGATCTGCCTGGCTCTGCCTCCCAAGTGCTGGGATTAAAGGTGTGTACCACCACCACCCGGCCGACATTCCTAATTCTTGATTTCTCACAATAGGACTAACATCCTTACAATCATTCAAGCTATAAACCAAGTGTTGTCCTTCCTCAACAACCCAGCACTTTTAGCAGTCAGTGACTCACTATGCTCTATCAATAGGCATTGAGCTCTTTTATCCCTACTGACTACTGTCAACTCATCAGTTTATACTATTAGTTCTTCCATGGGCAGAGAGGATCATGGGATGGTTAGTAGTAATGATCAACTTGCCAGAACTTAGAATCAAATGACAGATGAGCCTCTGGGTATGCCTGTGGTCGAATTTCTTGGTTATGTTCACTGATTGTGGAAGACCCATCTTAATTGTGGATGGGACCAATTCATTGGTTGTACCCTGGACTCACTGAAAAGGAGAGATGGGGCTGATTGACAGCATTCATTATTCTTTTCTGGCTGTAGACATGTGACCAGAAGCCTGAGGCTCCTGCTTCTGTGCCATCTACTATGATGGACTGTAACCTGGAACTACGAGTTAAATGAAGCTTCCTCATGAGCTTTCTGCCTTCTACATCATGTGGCTTTCAACTTATACATCATTTCTAGGGCTTCCTTCATCAGTCTATTCCTTCCTTCCTTCTTTCCCTCCATCCCTCCCTTCCTTTCCTCTCCTTCCTCCTCCATCTTATGCTTTTCTCCCAACCTCCCTTCTGAGGTTCAGGCTTCAACTTCAGTATAGCTGACACTGACCTTGAATTCATGATGCTCTTGTTGGATTAAAAAAATAATCCAAACACAGCTTATTCTAATAACTCACACATCAACAATCACCATGTTATAAGACAATGGTTTCACATTACTTAATCAAAGTCAGTTTTCCTTTAGAATTTTTCCCATTTCCTGTTTGGCCTCTGTCTTAGTTAGGGTTTCTATTGCTAAGAAGAGACATCATGACCATGGCAACTCTTATAAAGGAAAACATTTATTTGGGGCCAGCTTACAGTTTCAGAGGTTTCACCCATTATCATCATGGTAGAACATGGTGGCATGTAGGCAGACATGGTGCTGGAGAAGAATCTGGGAGTTCTTCATGCAGGCAGCAGAAGAAGTCTGTGTCCCACTGGCCAGTTTGGAGCTTATAAGACCTCAAAGCCCACCTCCACAGTGACACACTTCCTCCAACAGAGACACACCTATTCCAACAAGGCCACACCTCATAGTAGTTCTACTTCCTATGGCCAAGCATTCAAATATATGAGTCCATGGGGGCCATACCTATTGAAACTACTACAGTCCCTATGCTTCTGGAACTTTCCCCACTCAATCATCTTTCTCAGAAGTACTGAACTCTGCTCTCTGACTGTGTGGTGGTTTGAATGTAATTGGCCCCCACAGGCTCATAGAAAGTGGCACTATTAGAAGGTGTGGCCTTGTTGGAGGAAGCATCTCAGTTCACTTCCGGTTGCCTGTGGATCCCGATGTAGAATTCTCAACTACCTCTGTAGCATTATGGCCACCTGCATGCTGCCTTGCTTCCCACTCTGACAATAATGGACTAAACCTCTGAAACTATAAACAAGCCCCAATTAAATGTTTTCCTTTATAACAGTTGCCATGCTCATGATGTCTCTTCACAGCAATAGAAATCCTAACTAAGATAAAAATTGGTACCAGGGACTGGAGTATTGCTGTGATAGTCCTGACCATGCTTTTGGAGAGGGGTGGGATTTAGACTTTGGTACTTTGAGTTAGAAAAGCAGTGGGATGCTTAAAGTGGAGCCTAATAGGTCATACTGGTAGGAACATGGAAGACAGTGGTACTGAGAATGATTTGAACTGTGGGAGCCTGGCTCAAGAGGTTTCAGAGGAGATGAATTTTACTAAGTTGCCAAATATTGAATCTGTTGTGTGGTTATTAGTGGTCACTCTTATACAGATCAATAATGAAAAGGAGCAAGCTTAGCAAGGAAAAAATACAAAATGTATAGTTCAAGGAGAAAAAGAGGCACTAGGAAGTGGGATGGAGCTAAACGCTGTGTTTGAAGAGATAAAAAGCAGATGTTACATGGAATAAAGGGAGTGGTGTCTTCAGGGCAATATCCCAGCTAAGCTTCCAACTTGTGAAAAGGAATTAAAGAAAAGCTTAGAGCTGGGTGTGGTGCTACACACCTTTAATCCTAGCACTCCAAAGGCAGAGACAGGTAGATCTTTGAGTTTGAGGCCAGCCTTTCTATGGAGCAAGTTTAAGGGCAGCCAAGCTTAGACAAGGAAGGAAACCATTGAGAACAGAAAGCTGGTAAAGATGTAATTGATTGAGGGGACCATGTTCCAGCCCCAGCAAGCAGCAGAACGTGGCAGCTTTGGCCACCTGGTTCTGGCTTTAAAGTCAAGGATAGAAAAAAGGGGTTATGGAATCTTCCTATGCAACTAAGAAAAGCCACTGAGGCCAGGCAGATGTCAGTGGTGTCTCTGCATGGGTGCCTAGAGAGGCCATTGTGTAAATCTGTGACCATGAAGTCTGGATTGCCTTGGGGACCCCAAGATGCTGGACATGCCAGAGCCATGGTATACCTGCTGAGGAAAGGTGATAACAGGGAGTGGAACTGGCCCAAGAGAAAGAAGTGTGTTGTAGTCAACAAAGATGAAATGAGTAGGGGATCTTAAGAATACTTTGACATCATACATGGAGATGCAGAGTTTGGAATTTTCCCAGCTGGTTTTCAGTCCTGCTTTGGTTTAGTATTTACTTATTATGTTCTCTTTCCTCCATTTTGGAATGGTAATGTACATTCTATGCCATTATATGTTGGAAGTATATGATCTGCTTTTTGTATTTTGATTTTATAGAGGATTACAGTTAAGAAATTGCCATGAGTTTCAAAAGAGACTTGGGACTTTTATAGACTATGGACTTTTGAAGTTGGACTAGATGCATTTTGTATTATGATATAATTACAAGCCTTTGGGGGCCAGGGAGTGCAATGTAGTATTTTGAATGTAACTGATGCCCATAGGCTCATAGGGAGTGGCACTGTTAAGAGGTGTGAGCTTGTTGGAGTAGGTGTGGCCTTGTTGAAGGAACTGTGTCTCAGTTCACAGCAATAGAAACCCTAAGACAGAAAGAGGTTTGCTTGTCTTTCTCCAGGATGATACCACTTCTGAGCTGCTGTGGCACCTGTTATATATTCATCTGTCTGGTCACTGAGTATTTCAGTTCTTGTCTATAAGTTTATGATTAAGCATGAAAATGAACTTACATGCAATGCTTCTTAATGATGCATTTGTCTAAGAGGTTTTACTCTCCCCTTATATCCTTCTGGAAACAAGTATATATTTGACTTGATTGACTCTAAACCCAGGCATTTAACCTCATATTTAATCATATTCTTTAATTTTCTTCTTATAAGTTGTCTGCATTTGTTTATACATTTTGTAATCATATTATTTTATTAATTAAAATTGTTATTTGACATTTTCACACATGTATTTAAATTACTCTTACCTTTAATTTTCCATACTAGTTATCAATTCTTTAAGTCAGGGGTGATATCTTGAATATAGAGCCCCTGCCACAATGCATGTGTGCAGAGTGCTTGCAAAGTCAATTGTAATTCTGGGGAATATTCACTTTTGATAATAAGCTTTCTAAACTAGTCATGATCTCCACCTATCATCTTTTGTAGTATAATCACCAGAAATATTTCTGCTAAATATTCATATCTCCTGATGTGGATTGGCCAGACATCTTTTTGTCTTTTTTAGTTTACTTGGCATCTCTGAGTACATTTACTCTTTGGCACTTATTTTGGCTAAGTGGGATGGTTTGGGGTACTTAATCACTTTATGCTCAGCCATTCATCAATGTTGCATCCCTATGAAAGCATCAGCTAAGAAAACCTCAACATAATACATGGTTTAAATAACAGCCAGGGAGCTATTAGCATTCATTGCAGATCCTAAGAAACTTTTAGGGCACTGCATTAGAGATAGGTTTATTTTTATAACCAGAATTCTTCCTCCCCAGGGTAAATTTCTAATAGAAATGGCACAAAACACAAGGGATTCTAATCTCGGCCCCAAAGAAGACCATCTCTGAGATACACATGAGTTTGTGTACATATTTGTTAGTCCACTCTCAATTCCTCATTAGCCCAGCCCTAGACAGCCTTGTGTTTACAGAATGTGTCCTAAGACAAAGTCAAATCTATCTAGATCCAATAGTATCACCAGAGGTCGTATCATTTCTATAAGTCTGTGGAGTTTGACTTACTTTGATTATTATTGTTATTATTAGTGTGTGTGTGTGTGTGTGTGTGTGTGTGTGTGTGTGTGTGTGTGGTGAGTGGGAGTGCATACATATATGTAAGTCAGAGGACAACTTTATGAAGTCAGTCCTCTCCTTCTACTGTGGGTTCCCAGATGAACCCTGGTATTCGTTTGCATAACAAGCCTTTTACTTGCCATATTTCCAGATCCTGAGTTTGCCTTATATTAAAAATAATCACTGATAGATTGTAAGTGATGGGGTCACTGGGCAAGGGACTTTTTTTCTCTAGTTAGCTAGTACTAGAGCTAGATATAAAAAGCCTGAGTAGGAACTATGCCTGAATTTTAACCTTGGGCTTCATTTATGACAGCTTTTTTTTTTCATGTTCATTTAACAATGTAATTGTTGTTAACAAGTCATCATCAAACACAATGGAAAACAGCTAGACATGTTTCCCATGAAAGATGAAACTGTAGCATTGTGCCTGTACAATGCTCACTGGCACTTTTGCCAAGAAGATGCTGAGGGCTGTGCAGCCACGGAGGAGGACAGAAACAATGCAAATTGCCCAGGCTTTTGAAAGAGAAGACTGGAAACAACTTAAAAGGGAGAACCATTTGTTCTATGCTTCTGCATTATAATCCCAAGCAGAAGTATTCCTACTGAAATGAATGGGGAATGTGGGCAATTAGAGAGTGTGGAATTTAGCCTTTGATTTATTTCGCCTTTGATCTCTAATCATCATGGCCCACAGCAGGTATGAATTTTATTAACTTCATTTGCCATTAGTTCAAGAAGTCATACATTTCCTCAAAATAAACTCGTTTTAAAAACTGAACGAATGTTTCAAGCCTTAAAAATGCAAATATGTCATAGTTTGGCTGTATTCAGCAAATTCCTAGAATCAATCAACCAAGAACAGAGCAATTCCTATTACTGAAGAGGAAAGTGAAAGCCTGCAAATTGATACCAGGATGAAAAAGCAAATGTCAAAGAAGGCTCACAGCATCCGTGCAAGCTTCTACTTTGTAGGACTGTGATATTTTAATGAGTTCAATGCATAAACATAGATAATACTTTATGTAAGAGAATCTTATTTTTCCTTGATATAATATAAGACATCAAAACTTCTCCAGACACAATCTCAATTCATTGAATATTCTGGATCTGATTAAGTCATGATGATAATAATTTACATGTTAAAGTGCTTTCCATTTTACAAGGTGCTTTTATGTACTTTATCATATTTTGTATTTACACATGTATACAATCTCCTAAAACATTAAAACATGCACATAAGTAATCTTGTTTTATAGATTAAATAAATAGGCATAGGAAAAACCTCCAGTCAGTAAAATACTTGCCTTGTAAGCATGAAGATCTGAATTCTGTCTCCAGAACCCACTTATAGAAGCCTGATATGATTGTGCAAGCATGTAATCCCAGTCCTGGAGAGGCAGAGATAGGTGGGTTCTGAGGATCACTGGCTAGTCAGCCTAGCCTGCTTGCTGAGATAGAAGCTAGTGAGAAATTGTCTCATAAAAAGGTGGAGTTTGCTTGAGGAATGACATTGACATCTAAGGTTGTCCTCTGGTTTCCATACACATGTGCACCTAGACACACACACACACACACACACACACACACACACACACACACACACACACACACACACACACACACACGAGGCCCTGTGTTCAGTCCCCAGCAAGAAACAAAGATGATGAGGCAGATGTTCCCAGTAGGGGGCAGTGATAGACACTTGCGGAACTTAGTGCTGCCTTAAATACCATGTATACCGTCCCTGGCAGCTGGCATGAGACTAGAAAAAACTGTTGCTTCTCTGACTTTATGACCTAGCCAGGACTCATAGCTCTCTCTTGAAACAGGAGTTCTTGCCACCCTGCCCTTCAGTTGGTTTAAATGTTTGTTTTTAACAAAAGATGTGCAAATCTTAGGACAGGGACCTAATTTCTTACAGCATGACCTGTCAGAGAACCTTTGCTAACTCATAGGGGGAAAGGTGAAGGGGAACCATGGAGTCCTGCTCTGTAACATTAACTGTGGACTGAAGACCTGGGATTGCAACCAGCTCTACTGGCTTGGCATTAGAGTGGGCCCGGGAATCAGGAAAGCACAAGTTCTAATTGCTGCTCTACCATGTCTTAGTTGGTAGAACATGGCAGTGCATATAACCTCCCTGAGTGCAAGTTTGACACCCATGAAATGGAGATTCCAGGACCAATTAAATGGAATAAAGGCAACTAAATCTAGTAACAATGTTAAATACCCAATGACTGACCATCAGGCATCAGGTGTGCTCCATCCATTGAGATTGGTCAGAGTCTTATTCATTCCCATGGGCTGTTGGCTGGTGCTTGGATCTAAAGTGCAACTGTGTGATATGAAGCTCCCCTTGTTGACTGTAGGTGGATAGTGGCCACTCCTGGGAGCAGAGAGGAGTTCCGTTCCCTGCAGGGAGTGCATAGTACCTGCTTCCAAAGAGTCACAGCTGCCTTGGTGACACAGAAAAGGTTACCAGGTCATGAATGAAAAGCAGAAGCAGGCCCTAAAATGAACAACAGAGTCAAAGGCTCTGGCACAAGCTGCTGAGTCAAACATCTCTTTGCAGAAGAGAGGGTGTGAAAAACTTCAAGCAGAGATCATGTCATCTGACAGGTGTCATAGGAGAGACCCAGAGCACACACTTCAGAGGAATCTTCTCCCACATGCTTGGCTCCCCCCAGGTGATCTAATGGATAGCATGGCATCTGCCAATTTGTTTTAGCTTTAGAGGTGACAATCTTATGCAAGTGTGTATGATGGTCTTGCTATTACCATCCAAAATGCCTTTTCCCACAAACAGGATTGCATTTAAGGGGTGATTAAAATGGAATGGGGTGTGTGGTGCTTGTCTGAATGTAATCTAACTACACTATTCATTTAGCGGAGTCTAATTACCAACCCTATAATTACACTACTCAAGAAAATTGTTTTAGTGATGGTTTTATTAGACTAACTTGAGACAATTTTTGTGCCAACATGAGCAGAACAAATGGAATTTAATTTCAAAACAGGGGCAAAGGAAGGTTACCGAGGAGAAGAAACCTCACATGCTGGACTAGAGAGTTCAGAACGGCAGCGGAGAAGGGCAGCTAGGAAAGGAAGACACACTCTGGATGGGAGATGGGTGGGCAGCTAGTCATCAAAACTTACAGACTTGAGTTTTCATGGGAAAAAATGACAGGGGGAGTTTCTAGATGTCAACTCGGAGACTTAGTGGACTCGCAGTGATTCCTTCTCACTGGCTCATTGCATAGAAAATTCTGCTTCCCAGGAGCTCCCCAGACCAGCTTCAGGGGCACAACTCTGAAGCCTGCTTGAAGTGCAGGAGCTCCTGTTGTCCAAACTTTGCTAGAATTTGCCATCTTAAACCATTTCCTAGGTGAGCATGCCTATCCCTGTTTGAGGAGGGTCCATGGAAGTGGCTAGTGTAGTTCCTAATTGAAGTTTTAATTATTTCCTGTGTTTAAATACAGTATACATTCAATAAAATGAAAAAGAATATGAACACAGTAATATAAGGATGAAAAAGGTATGTGCATTCTGACCATCTTGAGAGGATTATCTATTCAAATTTTGTGATTTTTCTTCCAGGCTATTGGTGGGAAGATAATTTCACATTTTAAGCTCAGCCTATAAATAAATCCTTATGCTTTTGTACCACATTACAAATATTTTCTGTGTTCTAACGGAGTATTACTGGCATTTGCTCAGATTCTACCGTAAGAGTGTACAAATGGATAGTCAAATGCTTACAGGGATTGTAGCTGTTGATAGACAACCATTTGACAGGTTTTGCATTTAAACATTCACCATTATTCACAAGACTAAACTCTTAGAATCTGAATCTATTTGAAACTTTTCACAATGATGATTTCTCATGATATATTTTGAAATAAAGTCAAATTTAAAAGGGGCTCTTGCACTCTTCACTTCCTGGAAGTCTTTAAAAATACTCACTTGTGTTGTTTTTAGTTATGTGTATGTCTGTGTCTCTGTGTGGGAATATTCATGTGAGTGCAGGTGCAGGCGGAGCTCATGTGGTCAGATCATCCTGGATCTAGAGTTATAGGTGGTTATGCACAGCCAACCCAACATGGCTACTGTAAACTGAACTTGAGTCCTCTGCAAGAGTATTATTTTTAATCAGAGTCATCCTTGCAGCCCTTTTCCTGGGACTTTACTGGGAGTCATGGGAGTTCAAATTCTTTTTCTCTCTTTCCTTTGTATGTGTGTGTGCATGTATGTGTACATGTGTTGCATGTATGCACATATAGAGGCCAGAATTCAGCATCAGACAGCTTCCTCAATAACTTGACACCTTATTTTTTAATGGGGACATTTTACTTTTACAAATGATTTTATTTTTATTTTTATGTGCTTTAGTGTTTTTCCTGCATGCATGTCTGTGTGAGGGTTTCAGATTCCCAGGAACTGGAGTTAAAGACAGTTGTAAGCTACCATGTCAGTACTGGGAATTGAACCCAAAACCTCTGAAAGAGCAACCAGTGCCCTTAACCACTGAGCCATCTCTCCAGCCCAGGGTCTCTCATTGGACCAATTCAGGTAGATCCAGGGAGCCTCCTGTCAATTTGGAATGTTCTACCACCTGGCTTTTCCCCTGGGTTCCGCTGAGAAAACTCAGTCCCTCATGCTGTGCAACAAGCACGTTGCTGACTGACACATCTCCACAGTCACTAATTTATTGACTTACTTGGGTTTCCGACAAAGTCTTTTCCTCCAAGGAATGGGCAGTAGTTTGAACTCTGAGCTGTTCTGTTTCCTAGTGCTTTGGGGGAAGAGCAGAGGGAGCTTCAGTTCCATGAGCATTTAACTCATGAGCTTTCACTCATTTCACTTTGCAACTAACCACACAGTTCTCCACAGGGCAATTCTGCTGTCCCAATGGGAAGAGCAAGGCGCGTGCGTGTGAAATGATGGTGAACCTTGGAGCTAGATTCTAATGGGTTAAATGCTGCCTCTATTTCTAAGCTATGGGGCTTAGTATAAATTATTACTGTCCCCTTTGGGGTCATATTCATCTCATTTATAAAATTGCATTAATAAAGTCTCCCTCCCCTCATTAACAATATTGCAGCCCCTACTACAGGCGAGAGGACCTGTAGTGAAAAATGATTGTGTTATGATCCATTGTTGCTTTGCCTGATAGGTATGCTGAGCCTGTGTCGACCATTCTTCTGCTGGATGAAATACCAGCTTGGTTCTTACAAGAATCAAAAATCATCTTTGAGAACTATGTCTTTAAAAGCACGGTGAACTACTTTTGGAGAAATTCAGCTCGGGTCCATTTGTCTTCCATGAGATGCAAAACATCCAGAAAGAAACTGCAGCTCACCTAGTGTCATATTCATCAATGACAAGCCCCCAGCTTGAGGCTGGTGCTAGCATCCTCCTCAATGACAGAGGCCAGTGAAAGGTACTTACTCAGGTTACAAAAATGATGCTCTTATTAAATTTCATCACACATGTTCAGGGAGGCTGGAGGAAGGCAGCATCACCTGCCAATGGCAGGTATCTTGCAAACAAATTAGTTATGAGACCTTCAGCATCTGGTCTGGGAATTCTTGTACTCATTTCCTGCACGACTTCTAGAACATCTTATGACAAACAGCACCATCCCAAACCAGGAATGGAGCTGATACAGAAAAGAGAGCCAGTTCACTAGCATCCTCCCCTTGGCATTCAGTGAGCATTTGTTTCATCTACTGTGACATTCATTAAATGTCGGGAACAAGAAAACAAAATGAAACAGACCTCTGTCAGGAGCTGAGCGGAGCTGCAGAGATAGCTAGCTGCCAAATGCGAAGGAGTTCATTACACCGCAGCTGAAATCAAAGGGCTAAGCCTTTAAGCACTTACTGGAAGGGTCCAAGTAAGGGCTTGGATTCCGCTGTCTTAGGAAAGGGCATGCATGCCATGTTGGAGTGGGTGCGTTGGAGCTAAAATGGGAGTGACCTCACTGTTGTGGCAGTCTCAACAAAAGGTGTTTTAATAGATCCTGAGGCTAGGATTGGGGTGTGGGTGTGAATAGGAGGGCTACTAGGGAAAAGTAGTGAGTACTGGGTCAAACTGGGTGGTGGGGTGGTGGGAGGGGAGTGTCTATGTTCCCCATGCCAGGTCTAGATAATTGTCAGAAGAAAACTAGGCAGGGGGTCTACAAAGACCTTGACTGGAAATCCATGAGGGAGATCGAGGGATGAGCGCACTGGGTTAGGATTACAAAATTGTGTAAGTGTGTGGCCCCTCAGAGAGGCCAGAGTCCTTACAGGTAACTGATTTCAGGGACCACCACACACTCCTCATATACCAAGCCTGGTGTGGACAGCAGCTTTCTTTCTGCCCCCTGAGGCTTTGAGGACAGACTTTGAAATTGTCTATAGTGAGGCTAAAAAAGGAGTACTTGCTTTTGACTCGGGAAGAACCACAACCTTATTTCCTAACTGTGAGATTGGGATCAAGTTAGTGAAGTCCTCCAGTGCATTAGTTCCCCCATCCTGTAAATTATGCAGACTAGATCTTCCCAGACTATGGCAATTACTAAATTAACACGTACAAAGTGCTTTTGTAGGCTTCTGTACGGAATGTTAATGAGTTGGGCACATGCAATAAGTCTCTCTGTAGTGTTACGATATTAATGGGTGCATTTCTTCCTTCCATATCTCCTTTATCTCTGTATTTCATCTCTTCTTTTGCCAGTAAAGACAGGCTTTTACTAATAAAAGTTCTCAGGAAACACACACACACACACACACACACACACACACACACACACACACACACACACACACACACACCAAGCATGCCGAGAAAAAAACCCTTGGCCAAGCAGAAGGGAAGCAAGCTCAGTTTCTCCCCAAGGGTTGGGGCTTTTAAAGTCTTCTTCTTCTAATTTAGGGTTGGTCAGTTTGAAGAAGGCCAGGACAGCTGATTGGCCACAATTGTTGTGCAAACATGTCCTGGTCCAGCCTTGGACTTGTTGAACTAGTCCATCAGGAGAAAAGGCCCACAGGGTCTTTCTTTGAAGGTGGCAAGCTTTTGTCTCAGGTTAGGAAAAAGCCAGCCATCTTGAAAGCTCACCAATTTTATTACTTAGTCATGGCTCTTCTCTCTGTCTGCCTATCCTGGAATCTATGGACATTGCTGGACAATCCCATAAAAATGACCCAATGGGATTACATTCTAGTGTTTGGTTGTGATATCAAAAATGGGATTTGGATTTCACTCTTCCTTAATTTTAGTGAATGAAAGGATTTGATTTGTTCATTTCCCTTTTTTAAAGAAAGAATTATTTTACTATTTTTTAATTACTTGGGTGGTAGGGTGGAACGTGCATATGAATGTGGGTACCTGAGGGGACCAGAAGACGGTGTTGGATCCCTTAGGGCTGGAGTTACAGGCAGCTGTGAACTATGTAAAGTGGGTGCTGGGAACTGAACTCAGGTCTTTTCCAGGAGCATTGTGTTCTTTTACCTGGTCAGGATATCTCCACCCCACCCCCATTTTCTTATGATTTAGTTTTCTTTCTATTGTGCTCATTCTTACTCTTTCCAGGTTATAGTTCCGGCATTTTCCCTAGCTTCTCAAATCTGGCAGATCTTGTCATCAGAAGCAATGCTTTTTCATGGATTGTTGTGTGGTGCTCCTGAAAAAAAAAAATTAAAAAGCAACAGGTTTGTCCTTTGGCTTGACTAAAGCTAAAACAATCATTACCAAGAAATAAGACTACACTTAGTTATTATTATTTCATTATTTAATTATGTTACAGCATGTAAAGAGATCATAGCATTATTTCCAAAGCAGTGCTGTCCTTAAACACAGGAAATATGTAGATTTTATTCAGAGAATTCATGTGTATTGATATAGGAAAGCACTTTAAGGGTACCCACAATCCCAAGCATACTCAGTTACTGAGGTACATTACTGGGCATTTAAGGTCATAACTCAAGAAGAAAAGATGGAAGACATATTCCTGGACATTTTTAGTTCAAGGTTGTGGAGCACATGTTCAAAAAAAAAAAAAAAAAGGTCAAAATGATGGGCACGTACTGGGCATATTTAACTTGCATTGGAAAGATGCCAGACATGTCTATTTCTGAGTATGCTCCATTCAAGATTTGAGCTGCAACCTTCTGAAAGTATGGTATTGTGGGAGTTTGCCTCCATGGTGTCTGTCTACATAACTACTAACAATCCAACTGACAGATTCTATCCATTCCTGTAGAAAGACATATTGACAGTGTATTAAATACCCCATGCACACGTGTGCTAGGTCTTTGGAGAAACCCTGAATGTTCACTGATTTGATGAAGGCATCTAAGATGATTCTTCTGTGTTTCTCTATGTTCATCAAGGACCAAACTAGCAGTTCAGTAGTTATATTTTCTGGGTGAAAATATGGAATCTTTCCTCTTTCTTTTTCAGAAGAGTTCAGATAAAGTTTTGAAATGTGTCTGGGAGATTCTTAGTCTGACATGAGCTCTCAGACTCTGGCACTACCCCTTGGATATCTGAGAGGGCCAATGTCACCAAAGTCATTTGAGTTTTGAATGCTGCAGTTCTTCCCCTCTTTTGTCTTCTGAACTGAAGCCTTGTTTTCCTGAGGTGACCACGGCCAGGGCCACACAGTGAGTCCACAGTACTGAGAAGGGAAGAGACTCGGTATGGCCGTCAAGTTGTCTCAGAGCCCTCACCCGGGCCACTCGGTTTTCACATGTTATCTGTAGTAAGAAACAGCTATGGAAATTGCAGACCCTAGTGCAGGATGAGAACATTTTTGCTTTTGAAAAGCTAGAAAGAACTTCAAGGACAATAGCAAAGGAGTGAGCCAAGATACGTCTGCTCACTGGCTCAACTGCACAGCTGTGGATCTAGCTCTGCCCAAGTTCTCTCTCACTCTGAGGTTTCAGCTAGCTACATTTCTCTGCAGGCCATGGGAGGGAGGCCCTTTGCATCTTCCAGTGATACAGATTGTCAGCAGGTTGAGTCATGTCTTCCACCCCTGACTACAATGATGCTGTCACCAGGCCACACAGCATAATCACTTTGAGTCTTTGTTTTCTTCCAAGCTTGCCACCCTGGAACCAACAAACATCTATAGGGCTAAGGAAAAAGTCCTTCTGAGCAGCCAATACTCGGCCAATCTTATTTTTCTATTCCGTTCCACAGACTCTCACATTTCAAGAGTTCCTGATCACCAGGGTGTGCTTTCTCTCATTTTCAATCATGCTTGGGAGGAAGACAAAGAGCTGTAGGAAATAAGCAGACATCTGACTATTATTATTCAACAAATACAAATCATGCTTGGTATTTCCAATGCAATGCCAGTGGCTAGAGTAATTATCAAAAATGTAGTAGACAGAACTGTGGTCACGTGAATGGCATAAGAATTTTGAGAGGGAAATGGGCATCAAATAGAGGAAACAGGATTTGGTACATAATCAGTTGTTTGGTTTGCAGTGTGAGTCACGACATTAAGGGAATTCCTAGTAGACAGAGCTTGCAGTGAGATGACAAAGCAGTGGGGAGCTGTGAGACTACTCACAAGGAGGGAAGGTTGCGGGGGTCTGGAAGGACAACTGAAAATCAAGTCAAGAAAGGAAAGGAAGATGTGACAATTAACACCGAGACATTCTGAGACTTTGTTACAGCTCCAGTGTAGTGTGGCACTATGTTCTCGTTGTATGGACTGTCTTACTGTGTGATCAGCACTCGAGGTGGAGTGAGCTGAGAACAGAACACAAGGTCATCCTGTGGAGATCAGCATGCAATATTAACAAAGCTGACTTCTCACTGAGGATCAATTGTCAGAAGGCTTAGACTGCTCTGTGTGTCATGTCCTCTGTCCTCTGTGGGATCTGTCCATGTGGACATCTTTCCTATTCAAGGAACCCCAGTTTGTAAGCTCAAACAGGCCACCATGTGCTTCCCATTCATGTCAGGCCATGAGAGAGAGAGAGAGAGAGAGAGAGAGAGAGAGAGAGAGAGAGAGAGAGAGTGTGTGTGTGTGTGTGTGTTTAGCTCACTGTCATGGAATAGGGAGATCTCAAGTGAGGTCACAACTCCCAGGACTTTTGATCATCCACTGTTCAGCAGAATGAAATGCTGAGTTAGTTGAGATTGGAAAAATAATCCAATCAGACCCATAGCTGCCTGCTGGGCCTCACTAGTGGGCAGGGAACATTGAGCATGGGTGTGCATTTTTGAGTCAACTCTCTTCCAAAGGAGGTGTGATTATCTGAAACAAGATTTACAAAGCACAGAAACGCAACATTAACTAGGTCAGCTCCTTGTGGACAGTGCAGAATTATGTTGCCATGCTCCTCCTCAGCTTTAGATTCGGCTGGATGTTAAAATGCTCACAGGATAGTGAAATGAATTTGTCAACACTGAGTTGCAGATTCCGAAGTGCAGCCAGACAGCAGGGTGGCTTGACCTGTCCACCTGCACAGCAGTGGAACAAAGAGCAAAAGTGTAAATATGCAAGGAACTGATGCCCGGAAAAACTGCTCACGTGGAGATGAAAGACACGTAGAGGAAACTCAGCAGCAAATGACGGCTAGTGCAGCTTAATGTGTTCACGAAGTTTCACTGGGCAGGGAGTCTGGGGCAAAGACCTAATCAGAAGTACATATAACATTTGCTTATAAGTTGCTACTGCATTATTTTTTAAATCTTAATCGCATGCAATTGTTGTTCAGGACAAATTAGGTTTGTGCTGTGTGTGTGTGTGTGTGTGTGTGTGTGTGTGTGTGTGTGTGTGTCTTTCTGTGTCTGTGTGTGTCTGTGTGTATTCATGGACCTATATGGGGGAGTACATGTGCCAGTCTAAAACTGCATAGCTCAGAGGACGACCTTGGGTGTGGGTTTTCACCTCCCCTCTTGTTTAAGGCAGGATCTCTTTGCTGTCTTTCTGTTACATACACCAGGCTAGTTGGCTTGCAGACTGGCAATTCTCCTGTCTCCATCTCCCATCTCTTGTAGGAGGGATGGCATTACAGATGCTCACACTCGGTGCCCAACTGTTTTGTAGGTTCTGAGGGCTCATACTCAGGCATATTAGAGGGTTTGGATGGAGGAAAGAGAAGGGAGAAATGTTGCCATTGTATTATATTATCAAAACTGTATAAACAGTTAAGAACATGAAGTCAGGACCTTGCCTTTCGCTGCAATGCTTTTGCTCACTGACCTGTCTCCCCAGGCAGCTTGTTCTGGTTTCCATCCTAAACTTCTCCTTTTCTTCCATCACCTGATTGTTTCTTGATTCAGTCACGCTCAGTGTTCTAATTTGTTATCTTCAGGTATCATCTGGCAATAGTCACCATTTTTGTCATTTGCTTACATGCCATGAATTTTAAAGCATTACTTGTGAGCTCATCACACTTGAAAAATATTTAAAAACACATTGTATGTTAGGAAAAGGAGAACACCAAGGAGATATAAAGAGAAATGGGGTATTTTTAGTCATTCACTTCATTTCTTAATCTAATTTATTTTAGTGCAATTACTTTTGACCAAATTGCTTTGACCTGATTGCTTGTAATTAATTGATCATCTAATTGAATCCTCTTACAGTGATGACATCCTCTCCAAAATCATTAAGTTTTGCCACCTGTACCTGCCCATTTGGCAATGAACTTTCCTAGCTCTGGTTACCTTCTTCAGATCCTTAAGCCATCTGGTGACCATGTTCAGGTCACACTTGCATCTCTTACCTTCTGTAAGATGCCAACTGTGAGGTATTTTGCTGGCTTCTCAACTGCAGTCTGGCAAAGAACACTCACCCATGGCATTCCACTGAAGAAAAACAAGCAAAAGGCCCCAATAAAACAATAAACTGTAGGTTTGTCAACACTGCCCCCCTTGTCTCTGTCTCCTTCTTATAGTCTGTTTAAGAACACATTCTCTGTCCTCTATCATAAAACTATATTCTAAACTTTTTTAAAAATTTACTCTTGTTTCAAGGAGAATTTATTTTTGTGGAATATAGAAGTCAACAGGATTGATTTGCGTTTAAATTTTTTTCATCTAAACAGATCATAAGTGATCTCAGGACCTTTATACACCATCCTTTCTTTACTGATCCAAATTACTACTTTTAAAATTCCCAGCTTCTCCTCTAAGTGTGGAGTTCTGGATCTGGATTATTTTACCTGACATCTTGTGGCTACAACAAACCATTATAGCATTGTCGCATTTTGGCATGGAGCTATTTCCTCTTTTTTTCTACTGCGTATTTCCTTTTGTTACTCAGCTTTTCAAAAGAAATCTCTTAGGATTTTGATGAGGATTACACTGAGTGTATAGATTTGTTTGGGCCAGGGCTGACATCTCTGCAATGTTGAACTTCCCTTTCTGTGAAGGAATTGTGTATTTCATCTACTGTGATGACAGCATCCTCAGCTATATTATTCTCTCTATTTCCTTTGTAGCTCTTCTTCGTACTTTAGACGATGGCATAATGAATGCATGTACTCTTTTCCTGTTTATGTCTTCATGTAGAATGAATTGTGTTTCCAAAGCATGAAAAGTGCATAGAGCAGAACAGGGTGAACACTGATAAAGTTTTTCAATTTCCTGAGGCCTATAGGCCTCAGTTTGAAACCTTCCAGGCTCTTCCTCTTTTTCTTTTTAACTTTGCTTTGGTTTGTACCGTATTGGCAATTTATCCTATTGCTTTACCACCCCAAGCAAGTTAAGAAACCAGACTCTCAAGCCAAACATGTATTAGTCGTCTCTTCATTTGGCTTCCTGATGGTTGCTGGTTTTCATCCTTCCCCCATTCATACCTAGGTGTATTCTTAATCTTATCACTTTGACTAAATGACCACTTTGACACTTTGATGTGATAGAAACCACTTGAAGGGGGAAAGATTTATTTGGGCTCATTTTTTCAGGGATCATAGTGGGACTGGTCCACTATAGAGGGGAAGGCATGGTAGCTGCAGTGACTTGGTCTGTAGTTGCAGAGGCTGGGTCATACCTAAGACCAGGAAGCACAGAGCTCACATGAGCACCAGAAACAGCTGTAACCTTTTAAAGGCCCATCGCCAATGACTTACATTCCTCAGCTAGGATCTCCATCCCACAGGTTCCACAACATCCCAAAACAGCTCCACCACTGGGGCCAAGTGTTCAAACACAGCCTCCAACCAGAGCACCAGGTATTCTCAGGTGAAGGTCTGCTCACATCTTGCTTTTCTACAGCATTTTCTAGGCTCATGGGAGGTTCGTTTTCTTCCATCCAGGTGTAAATCAAAGAAAAATTCTCTTCTATCTCTTCCTTTTATAAAAAAACAACAACAACAAACCTTTGAATTTTATCACTGTGATATTCTCCAAGATTTTGATGACTGGCAAATGTATTTTTCTGGACTAATATCTCTCTCTCCTTCCTCCCTCTCCTTTTTCTTTCTCTCTCTCTCTCTTTAAATTAATCCTGTTTGCAGAGCCACACTCTCCTGTGCCCCTGCTCCCTTCCCACTGGTCCCTCTCTGCCCTTGATAGTGACACTTCTGGTCTCCAGTGCCAGGATACAGGAAGCTGTTTTTGTTTTCTGTTCACTTTTCAGTAACCAGCCTCACCCTCAGATTCCTCAGTGTCTTCCAGTTCACATCCCTTGCCCCACACGCATACTGTGACTTATAACCGCTTGCCCTGATAACCCTAATAACCTTCTAATTTCTTTCCTTTTCACGGAAGAAGAACTCTAATCTTCCAATCTTACTATGTCCCATCTTTACTTTAACCCTGGTTTCTTGTGATATAGAGACACATTTCTCAAGTGTACTCTCTGCTGGCCCTAATATGTTAATGTTCTACTTAATTCAACTTCAAATGTAATTTTTTTAAGAGCCTGTATCACTTTGATCATGACTTGAAGCCTTTCTAGCACGGACAATGATGACTTCCAGTCAGACGGCCTGTACCACCCTGCAGGCATGTGGCTGACTGCCAGTTTGCAAATCACTTTGTTCATATTGTTCTTATTTGTGACACTGGGATTGATTCCAATTAAAAGTTTAATAACAAACTAACTAATGATTTAAACAAGTTTATAAGATTAATATGGGACCAATGCTTTAAAGTAATCTATATGCATAAATCCCTCTGAATTATTAATCTATGCTATTTGTTAGGAAGTGTATTAAAAATAACATTGAAGGGCCAACAAGATGGATCATTGAGTAAAGATGCTCTCAGCCAAGCCAGATGGCTTGAATTTGATCCCCATAACACACAGTGGAAGAAGAGGTCAGGTTCTCATGTGCTGCCCTCTGACCCCCACCTGCACACCTTGGCGTATTAGTCCCCCACATCAGGCACACATCCAAAGTAAATAAATGTAACAAACAAACAAACAAACAAAAACAAAACAAACAGACAAACAACCAAAAAACACGAGGGAAGATTTGTAAAAAGAGTTGAAGTTACAGGCCTGGGCTCACATCTTGTCTCAGCTTGGTTCCTGATTGGCAATGCAGTCACTTCTCAACTTCGTGTCTCATTTACTTGTGTGTCAGCTGGGAACAGTAGAGCTACAGAGACCTGTGCAGTAATACGGAAAAATTGAAGGGCTGGAGAGACAGGTCAGCAATTAAGAACACTGGCTGCTCTTGCAGAGGACCCAGGTTCAATTCCCAGCAGTTCTCTACTCTCTGTGATTCCAGTTCTAGGGGATCCAACATTCTCTTCTGGCCTCCTTGGGCACTGGGTGCATTTGGTGTATAGACATATGAGGAGGTAAAACACCGATACATAAAATAATTTTTAAAATTTCTTTATGTGTGCAGTGGTAGCACATGCCTTTAATCCTAGCACTCAAGATTTGAGTTTGAGGCCAGCCTGGACTACAGAGCTAGTTCCAGGACAGCCAAGGCTGTTACACAGTGAGACCCTGTCTTGAAAAACAAAGTCTGTACATATTAGAGTTTTTAAGAACTAACTAGCTTTAGTCAATTTCTATCAAAAGTTCACTGTGTCCAGGGATACTTCTATCCCCTAATCAAAAAGTCATTTCTGGAGCTAAACACAGTGCTGCACACCTGCAGTCTCAGCACCAAGGAGGCTGAGGCAGGAGGATGGCAAGCTTAAAGACTAGCCTACATAATGACTTCAAGGCCATCTTGAGCTACCAAGTGAGACCCTGTTCCAAAACAAAACAAACAAATAAGAAGTCAATTTTGTTTTATTTGAGGATATATTAAGAGATTATTTTCCCCAAATAAAAGTTCAGGTGAATGCAGAAATAGATCTATATTGTAGAAGGAGCTGCGTATTTCTGGAACAATGAACGTCAAGTCATGATGGCACCTTGCTCTCAGGAAGAGACTGAAATTTGTCCTCAATCAAGACACACATTATTTCCTACCATTACATCTGCCTCATGGGCTGACTAAATATAGAGCAAATCAATTATGAAAGCATGTCTCCCCTCCACTGTTGGAAGTCAAGTGTTGGGTCTGTAATTAGAATGCTCTTTATAACAAACTACATCATACATTTGACCATTTTTGTTTACAGAAGCCTTCTGATATGAACAACAACCAAAGTTCAACTGAGTCAAATAGGTATCTCTGCTATGTTGATTATATCTGGTAATGCCACTCGTTTTTACCCCGATTATTGATTTTCCTGGTACCCAGTGCTCAGGTTTAGTATGTGTGTGTACGTGTACATGCATACATATACGTGCATATTTGTCTGTTTTTAGGTGCCCATGTGTGCATGCATGTGGAGGCAAGAAGACAACCCTAGGTGTGTGTCATTCCTCATCAAGGACTGCTCATCTGGTGTTTTGAGATAAGGTCTGTGGTAGTTTGAATGAGAATGACCCCCACAGACTTATATGTTGAATGCTTGGTTCCCAGTTGGTGGAACTGCTTAGAAAGGATTATGAAGTGTGGCCTTGTGGGAGGGGGTGTGGCCTTGTTGGGAGGTGTGTCACTGAGGGTGGGCTTCAAGGTTTCAAAAGCCTTGTGTGCTCCATGCCCCAGCTCCTCTGCTTCCTGCTTGTGGATGAGATACAAGCTCTCAGCTAGTCCTACAGTACCATGCCTGTCTGCTGGCTGCTCTGCTCCCTGACATGATGATCCTTGACTACACTGTAAGCAAGCCCCCAATTAAATGCTTTCTTTTATAAGTTGCCTTGGTCATGGTGTCTCTTAATGGCAATAGAAGAGTAACAAAGACATGGCCTCTCATTCAGGCTGACTGACCGCTGATAGCCAGAGATTCCCCCTAGCTAGACTCTGTGTGCTGGGGAGCTGGCTTCACTGGCAAAACACTCACATCAGCACCAGCATGAGCACCTGAGTTCAGTCTCCAGCACCCACATGAGAAATGCCAGGTGGTGACACCTATCCTAATCTCAGATTTGGGCAAGTGGACAGGGGGATCCCTGGCTATCAGTGGTCAGTCAGCCTTTTCACTAAGATGACACCAAAAGCAAAGAAGTAAGCCCCTCTCCCTCCCAAGCAAAGGCCTTGAAAATCAAGAAAGCAGTGTTGAAAGGTATTCACAGCCGCAAGAAGGAGATCCATAGGTCACCCACCTTCTGGTGAGTCAAGACCCTGTGGCTCAGTAGGTAGTCCAAATACCCTCTCACGAATGCCCAGGAGAAACAAGGTTGAGCATTATGTTATCCTCAAATTCCCCTAACCACTGTGTCAGCCAGGAAGAAGACAGAAGACAACACTTCTGTGTTCATTGTGGATGTCAAGGCCAACAAGCACCACATCAAACAGGCTGTGAAGAAACTTTCCAACACTGATGCGGCCAAAGTCAATACCCCGATGAGGCCTGACGGAGAGACGAGGGCATATGTTTGCCCAGCTCCTGATTATGATGCTCTGGATGTTGCCAACAGAATTGGAACCTTCGAAACTAAGTTCACCTGGCAAATTATAAATACACATTTTTCCACTGCAAAATAAAATGAACCATATGTATGATTCTGCAGGAGACTTGATGACACAAGAATTCAATGCTCTAGCCACTGGCCAGCTTCTAAGAACCAGACTCAGAAGCAATCTTTGCTCCTCTAACTGGCAGTGGGCAGCACTATGATGACTTACAGGTTTCAACTGGATCAAATCACTCCTTTCTCCGTAATAGGAGAGGAGAAGCCCTAAGGAATGGGAACACTCCAGCTGAGTTGTAGAATTTCCCTTGTTTCTACTACAAATAATGAAGTCAATTTATACAACACTTCATCTTTCATGCTTTTTAGAGAATAACACAGAGATATAAAAGTTTCATTGTTGCTTGGTTTTTACCATATAATTCAAATGAATTGCCCAAACTTCTGTAAACAGAACTCTAATGTTAAAGGTAATGTTATTTGCCACTAACTGGAGTTTTCAGTATGAAAAGCACTACTGTTCTCATACTTTATCATCCTTGACCCTGAAAACTATTATTATGTATGTCTTATAGATAATTACACTGAAGGTCAGAGAGAGTGAAGCAAGATTTAACATCACTAAGCTAATCAGTGGCAGAACTGATTATTATGTCAGGCCAATTTGATAATAAATCATGTGCTTTATGCTGTGCTGTTGATACAAATTTTTAATAAGATAATATACTTATTATTCCACTTCTCATGATGCATCTCTTGATCAACACAAACTCAACATGCCACTTAAAGCAACAATAATTACAGGACAAGGATGCTGCATCTCTAGGTGTAAGTATCCTTCCACCCTGATTGTTTTAGGGAACAGGGATAACCTATGGAGGGACAAGAAGGTCAAGGCCACTTTACAAGCTGACAACAACACACATCAGAGAACTGTTGCTCCAAATCATAACCCACATCTCTATAGTGGCTTCTCAGCAATGGGATGATAAAAAATGCCAAGGGAGGCTGGGAAAATGGCTTAGTAGGTAACAGCACTTGCCATACAAGTGTGAGGACCTGAACTCAAATCTCCAGTATCCCTGTAAAAAGCAGAGTATAGTTGTGTGTGCCTGTAGCCCCAGCATCGAGAAATGGACAGGTGGATCCTGAGAGCTCATTGGCCAATCAGTTGAGCGAAACTGACAGCCTTTTGGTTCGATGAGAAACTTGTTCGTGGGAACAAGGCTGAGAGCAACAGAAGACATCCAATGCCCTTTTCTGACCTCTCATGGATTCCTGTACATGCACACTACCCACCTGTGGTGGTCTGAAAGAAAACGGCCCCCAAAGGGAATGGCACTATTAGGAGCTGTAGCTTTGTTGGAGAAAGTGTGTCACTGTGGGGGCAGGCTTTGAGGTCTCTTTTGCTCAAGCTTCCTTCAGTGCGACTATCAGTCAATTTCCTGTTACCTACAAGATGTAACACTCTCAGCTCCAGTACCACAGCCTGCACGCTGTCATGCACCTATCATGAGCCTATCACTATGCTCCCTGTTGTGATGATAATGGACTGAACCTCTGAAACTATAAGCAAGCCCCAATTAAATGTTTTCTATGTAAGAGTTGGTCATGGTGTCTCTTCACAGCAATAGTAACTCTAACTAAGACATCACCCTGTTCAAACCACATCACACAAAAATAAACAAATGAAAATGGAAATGAAAGAGAAACAAGCCGATAAATGGACACTCAGGTTTAATCTTTATCTGAAAGAAGGTTGAAAACTTGGAGCAACAGTAAGGAAATTTTATTCATTCAGAAACGAGGAGGATGGGGTTCAAGAGGAGATAGTAGGAATCAGAAGGAGTTCATATTCATTCAGACAAAAACAAAGCCATGTCCATTTGCTAGAGCCCAAGGGGAAACAAGCTGTACAATTGGAGTGCAGCTGTTTGGGCTACATGTTAAATAGAGGATTTTTGTTTGTTTGCTTTTACTACAAATGTTAAGTGTCATAATTTGGTAACTGTCTATATAATTTACTTATTACTTATTGAGACAGGGTCTTGCTACATAACCAAGCTACCCTTGAACTTAGGATTTTCCTGCTTCTGCCTCTGTTATTGGGGCTACAGGCAAGTACTACCATGCCTAGCTTAGTCATACGCTGTAACATTGTATCCTTGAAGGAATCAATGCAAAAGCCCTAGTAAGAATATGGTTATAATCTTTTACTCAAATGTTACTACCCAAGAGACAAGGTGATAAACTCATTCAGTCTCATAACATTTAAAACCCTTATTCCTCAAGCCAATTAAAGGCAAACTTTCCATTAGCTTGTTCAGTAAACACTGCCTGGTGAGCAGAGATTGTGTACAGACACACTGGAAAATTGTATAGAACCATTTCGGTCATCTACTCGTCACCTTCCCTCCATGCTTTGCACAGTCGAGAAGAGCCGAGAGTCTAACTCTAGAGAAGTCATTAAAGGAAAAGCATGTCAGAGATCCCCTTGCCTTATCTGTGTGCTTCCCAAGAAAACAGGGTGCAGAGAACACGATTTATGCTCTTGACCTATTGTCAGCTAGGATGGCACCATCAGCCATTTGACTGCCAAGTTCTCCACCCAGGTAGCATTAGATCTTAGGGAAGGCGATATAGACAGAGGAACGTCACTGACAAGTTTCACAATTCTCTAGAAAAAGAGAAAGGATCAAAATGAACTTCTAAGTATTTAGACACATCCACTTAGACATAAGTAAGAGAAATTATAAATCTAACTCCAGTAGCTAGATAAGGTCATATTCCTTGAACTGAGAAGCTGGAATCACAAGCAGGTTAATAAGATAAAGCAACATAAAGTGTATCCTTTATAAGAAGAAAACACACTACTCTAAGATGTAGAGAAGAATAACTATCTATCAAGAAGACATACAACACAGCAGAAATTCACCAGCCCGAAGCCACAAATAATGTGCAGGAAACATGGTGGAGGATAAATGGAGGGTAAGACAGAGTTGGAATAGCTTTAGAACTGAGGTTATGGATGGTGCTTGCTCAGAAAGCAGACCTAGCATCACAAACCTGACAGAGAAATAAATAAGATCGAGGAACACCAGGAATTCAAGCTCCTGACACACCAGAAGGTTCATTCTGCTCATACAGTCGTGGCTTGTCTTACTGGCGATTTAATATCTCAGAAAACTGAGGTAGCAATGAAGTAAAAAATCAGTTCTTGAATGAGTAGTAGAGATACTCAAAGCTTTTAAAATACAATAAAAAAATACTGTATAGGTAGTGTGTGTGTGTGCATGTAATGAACACGCACATGTGTGTGTTTGTCGTGGGGTTCATGAGCCACTGGAGGCCAGAGTTTGATGTCAAGTATATTTTGTTATTGCTCTCTACCTTATCTTTGAAACAGGGTCTTTTAATATTTTGTTTTGCTTTAAAAGTAGATATTTTTTGAAGTATAAATCATAGATCAGTAGTTAAAACTATTTTCTCTGGAATACTAAACTATTACTTAATATCACAATCACATTGACGTTTGCACCGTTGGTGCAAAAACAAGCAACTAAAGCTGAAAACCCAAGCACAAACTTAAGAAGTGTCACATGCTCAAAAGAGTAATCAAATGCTTAAATAAAAGTAAATGCATGTCACTGTAATTTAAGAATGCCTCAATGAAGCATGGAAATGATTGATATTATGATGTCTTGAGCGGGGACTATAAAGCTTACTAATGTTCTCTCTGACAAAGTGAGAAGTAAGCACATTCTACTGCATGTAGACAAACAATGATCATCTCAAACACAACTATTTATTTTATTTGTTGCCAGCTGAACTAGACCCACCCCTTTCATAGAAGAACATTTGTTTTTGTGAAAAATTGGCCATCAAATTCTTGTTCAGACCCAGGCATTTTTTTTAAAGAATGAAGGTGGTATCAACTATCAAAGAAAACATTAGACTGTGTTTGAAACAACTAAAATCAATTTAAAACAGAGAATGGGAAATTCAATGATAGGCATGGATTGAGATTCCATCTTGAGCTAACTCTTAAGGAAATACCATTAGTGATTAGTGTTTTTATCCTATTATTTATTAACTTCTTTTTTTTTTAAATAGCATACAAACTAATGGATCTCATTAGGGCATTTTCTTCCTTTTTAAAAAGATTTATTTATTTCTATTTCATGTGCACTGGTATTGCCTGCATGTATGTCTGTGAGAGTTTCAGAAGGTTGTGAGCTACCACATGGCTGCTGGAAATTGAACCCAGGTCTTCTGGAAGAGCAGCCAATGCTCTTAACCAGTGAACCATCTCTCCAGTCCTCTCATTAGGGCATTTTTAAGCATACATGTCATTTTAGTGTGTTCTTAATCATTCTCATAAAAGAGATGGGATATATTATTTATGTGTAAGTATGTATTTAAAATATTTAAGAATGTTATTAACTGGCTACACAAAAGGGTCTTCAGATGGGGATGTTCATACTGGCTTTGTTGTATATACATTTTTAAAATTAGGGGCCTGAGGAAGTATCTAAGCCAGCAAAGTGCTTGATACACAAGGGTGAGGACCCAAGTTCAGTTCTCAACATTCACCTAACAAGCTGGGTGTGGTGGTGCATGTTTATAATGTCAGTTCTGGTAAGACAGAGGCAGGAGGGGCATGGGGCTTGATGACCCGCAAGGCTACATGATGTGTCCCAAGCCCTCAGAAAATCTCTGTCTCCAAAAACTAGCTGGATGGCACCTGATGCTGACCTCTGACCTCCACAAGCACGTGCATAACTGCATCCATATACTTGCACACACATATGCACACACACACATGCATGCACAACATTTTAACTTAAAAAAATGTCTAAAATTAGCTACATTCCAAGTCTGTAGTATATTTCTGTATATATATGCTAATTCTTATGACAAATTAATTCATGTAATTTCAGGACCTTGTTACTTCATTTCAACTGCTTATGTATGAAGAACCTTTGCCTGTAAACTTTCACTCATTATACTGTTTAAGAGGAAAGAATATGATCTACAATGCTTTGGTGGCATAACATTGGTTGTATTTTTTTAAATTTTTTTTTATAACATTGGTTTTTAACCTTAAGTAAAGTTAGTAGTAATTTTCTTTATTTTACATGAAGTGAATATTTATTAGACACTTTGCTGATTCTGCAAAAGAGAAGGTTTGAAGCTCCACAAGATTAACCTCCCCCAGCCCGTTGTCATTAACAACTCCTCCAGAGTCAGGTGAAACATCGAGCTGGTTAATTAAGATGCATCTGCATTCCTAAAGAATTTTTAAACCACCTGTAATGTATCTTACACACACACACACACACACACACACACACACACACACACACACACCGCAGAGCTTGTAAATGAATGGTGACAAAGCATTGAGTTTATCAACATTAAACTAAGAGAATATAGAGAATAGACATAATCTCACCAGTTGACCAACTCTTTTTAAAAATAAAAAAGTATGTTTATTTATATGTGTGACTCTACGGTGTGTGTGTGTGTGTGTGTGTGTGTGTGTGTGCATTTAGAGACCAGAAGAGGGTGCTAGATCTCCTGAAGCTGAAGTTCCAGGAGGTTGTGAACAGCCCAGTTTGAGTACTGGGAACTGAACTTAGGGCCTCTGCAAGAGCAGTAAACATTCTTAAATGCTGAACCACTTCTCCAGCTCCTGCGTATCTCTTTTCTAACTCTCTAGGTTACCTGGACAGAGCATTTAGAAAGGTAGTGATCATCTGCAGAAATTCTAGAAGAGACTGTGTTAAACTATAAGATGAAAAATGATGATGTTGGGTACAAAAGTCAATTGCATTTCTTTTTTTTTCTTTTTTTCTTATTATTATATTTGTGTTTTAATTTTACACATCAGCCATGGGTTCCCCTGTCCTTCCCCCTCCCGCCCCCACCCTCACCTTCCCTCCATCCCCTCCCCTCCATTCCCATCTCCTCCAGGGCCAAGACTCCCCTGGGGATTCATTTAAACCTGGTGGATTCAGTACAGGCAGGTCCTGTCCCCTCCTTCCAGACTGAGCAAAGTGTCCCTGTGTAAGCCCAAGGTTCCAAACAGCCAGCTCATGCACTAAGGACAGGTCCTGGTCCCACAGCCAGGATGCCTCCCAAACAGTTCAAGCTATTCAATTGTCTCACTTATCCAGAGGGCCTTATCCAGCTGGGGGCTCCACAGCCTTTGGTTCATAATTCATGTGCTTCCATTTGTTTAGCTATTTGTCCCTGTGCCTCTCCAATCTTGGTCTCAACAATTCACGCTCTTACAGTCCCTCCTCTTTCTTGACATTGGATACCTGGGGCCTGGCTGAGGATCTCTGCATCCACTTCCATCAGTTATTGGATGAGAGTTCAAAGACGACTGTTAGGGTGTTTGGCCATCTGATCACCAGACTAGGTCAGATCAGGCTTTCTCTCGACCATCACCAGCAGTCTACAGAAGGTGTATCATTGTGGATTTCTGGGGACCTCTCCAGCACTCTGCCTATTCCTGTTCTCATGTGGTCATCATTTATCACGGTCTGTTATTCCTTGTTCTCCCTTTCTGTTCTTGATCCAGCTGGGATCTCTTGTTCCCCTAAGCTTTCTTTCCCTCAAATCTTGCCCTTCATTACTCCCACTGTCGTCCAGGTTGTTCATGTAGATCTCATCCATTTCTCTGTCATTGGGTGATCCCTGTGTCTTTCCTAGGGTCCCGTTTTCTAGGTAGCCTCCCTGGAGTTGTGTAGCAGTCTAGTCATCTTTGTTTTACATCTAGTATCCTCCTATGAGTGAGTACATACCATGTTTGTCCTTCTGAGTCTGGGTTACCTCACTCAGGATGATTTTTTTCTAGATCCATCCATTTGCCTGCAAACCTCATGATGTCATTGTTTTTCTATGCTGAGTAGTACTCCATTGTGTATATGTACCATATTTTCTTTATCCATTCTTCAGTTGAAGGGCATCTAGGTTGTTTCCAGGTTCTGGCTATTACAAACAATGCTGATATGAACATACCTGAGCAAATGCCCTTGTGGTATGATTGATCATTCCTTGGGTATAGCCCAAGAGTGCTATAGCTGGGTCTTGGGGGAGATGGATTCCCAGTTTTCTAAGGAAGCACCATATTGATTTCCAAAGTGGCTGTACAAGCTTGCATTCCAACCATCAGTGGAGGAGAGTTCCTCTTGCTCCACATCCTCTCCAGCATAAGCTGTCTTCTGTGTTTTTGATCTTAGCCATTCTGACAGGTGTAAAGTAGTATCTCAGAGTTGTTTTGATTTGCATTTCCCAGATAATTAGGGATGTTGAGCAATTCCTTAAATGTCTTTCAGCCATTTGAACTTCCTCTGTGGAGAATTCTCTGTTTAGTTCTATAGCCCATTTCTTAATTGGACTGTTGGGCATTTGGATGTCTAATTTCTTGAGTTCTTTATATATTCTGGATATCAGCCCTCTGTCAAATGTGGGGTTGGTGAAGACCTTTTCCCATTCTGTAGGCTGTCGCTTTGTCTTGTTGACTGTGTCCTTTGTTCTACAAAAGCTTCTCAGTTTCAACAGATCCCATTGATTGATTGTTTCTCTCAGTGTCTGTGCTACTGGTGTTATATTTAGAAAGTGATCTCTGGTGCCAATGCGTTCAAGAGTACTTCCTACTTTCTCTTCTATCAGGTTCAGAGTAACTGGATTTATGTTGAGGTCTTTGATCCACTTGGACTTAAGTTTGTGCATGGTGACAGATATGGATCTATTTGCAGCCTTCTACACATTGACATCCAGTTATGCCAGCACCATTTGTTGAAGATGCTTTCTTTTTTCCATTGTATGTCAATTGCATTTCTATGTGTTAACAATGCCATTGGTCATTGAAAATTTGCAAACAGATTTTTAAATTGGCTAAAAAGCTAAAGAGTAGTCTCACAAAATTATGTCCAAGATTTATATGCTGAAAACTATGAAATGTCCTGGGGAGGTGATTCATTTGGTAATGTGGTTATCACACAAGCATGAAAGGCTGAGTTCAAATTCTCACCTCTACCACAGAAAACTGGGCATGGTAGTGCCTGCCTCTAACCCTAGTACTGAGAAGGTGGGGGCAGAAAGATGTCTCAGCTCTCTGGCCAGTTGTGCTTTCTGAATTTGTGAGCTCTGGGTCAGTGACAGACTCTTTTTCAAAAAGAAAAGTTGAGCACAGTGGAGAAAGATACCTGGCACACACACACACACACACACACACACACACACACACACACACACACAAAAACCAAAACAAAACAAAACAAAAAAACCAAAAAAAAACAAAAACAAAAACAAAAAAACAAAACAAAAAAACTAATGAGTAAAGATAAGAAAACCCATACCAATGTAAATGGAGAGCCTCAGTATGAATGAGAGCACTGGCTATCACTCTAACAGACTCCATTTTAAACACCTCTGGCTCCATTTTTGACTCTTTAATCTCTACTCTTGAATCTCCTTATCACCTTGAATCCCCAGAACAAGAAGACTAGACAATAAACATTTGTGTGAGACTCTATCCCTAAGCAACATAAACCTCATCTGATGGACCATTCCAAAATGAGGGTAGAATCTATCTATGGTGATGACGTTGTACCCTGGAGTGGGAGTAGTCACCTGATGGGAACCAGTTTACTCACTTAAGCAACAGCATCATAATGTCTTCAGACCTCTTTGCAAAACCTGAGGTCAGCTAAAGACAACCAGGTGACCCTGGACCCAATTGCTGCTTAATCATGCATATTTTTTGCTGTGTGCTTCAGTTCTTCTTTCATTTAAACATCAGTCTGTGGTGATATATTGTATACCCCAATAAAGCTTACCTGGGAATCAGAGGACAGAGATAGCCACTAAATAAGACATAGAGGTCAGGCAGTGGTGGCATACACCTTTAATCCTATCACTTGGGAGGTAGATATTCATCTGGATCTCTGTGAGTTCAAGGCCACACTGGGCTACCTTTGAGAAACAGAACTAGGCAATGGTGACATGCATCTTTAATCCCAGGAAGTAATATGGCAGGACACAGAAAGGTATATTAAAAAAAAAAAAAAAAAAGGAAGTGGACTGAGCAAGCCATGGGAAGCAAGCCAGTGAGCAGCTCCCCTCCATTGCCTTTACATTAGTTCCTGCCTCTAGGATCCTGCCCTGTTTGAGTTCCTGTCCTGACGACCTTCAGTAATGAACAGCCAAGATGAAGTATGAGCCAAATACACTCTTTCCTTCCCAACTTAAAAAAAAATAAGGCATGAGGAAATAGGAACTTGTTCTCTTGAGGGTGAGGATTTCACAGAGGTAAGCTAGTGGCTAGCTGTTCTACTTCTCTGAAATTTCATCTTTTACCCCAATATCTGGCTCTGGCTTTTGTTTTATTATTATAAGACCTTTTAAAATTTGTGTTACATCAGTTTTATGTCATTACCCCAAAGATGGATTTGGGGGGTGGGTCACTGGCTCCCTTATCTGATCTTCTTTCCAGTGGTTTCCATGCTGGTTAAATATATTTTCTTTGCTTTTCACTATTAGCCATATTTAACTGGTATATTAGGATAGCTTGCACAGCCTGGTTCACTGAACTCCTAAAGACAGGGCTTTCGTCCCAAAACTCTTGTAGTAAGTATATCATATCCCCCAGGCAGATCTATAGGGTCACACTTTTCCAGACACATTCTTGGAGTTGTGTGTATGTGTGTGTGTGTGTGTGTGTGTGTGTGTTTGTATGTGTGTGTGTGTGTGTGTGTGTGTGTGTGTGTGTGTGTATGTTAGAATAGGTTGAGATAGTTCTTAAATGCATAGAGAAAAAAAGACATAGAATAAGTAAACTTTCTTTTAAAAAGAAGAAGATAATTCGATGACTCCAGCTGTATAATTTCATGGGTGACAAAAAAAAATACAAAACCTCAAAGCAATACTGTATGGGTGGAATAAGAGATAAACAGACCATAGGGTCCAAACAAAGAGCCAGGAACAGTGCTATGCATATATGGCCAATGGATTTTGGACTGTGGTATTGTTCAGTGGAGAAATGTTAGCTTTCTCAACAAATGATGTCAGAATGATTGTTTGCCCACATGAAGAAAGACAAAAAAAGGAAGGAAAAAGAAGATAAATTGTTCCTCATGCAGTATATAAATGTAAACTTCAGATGAGTTGAATCAATGTAAAACATGGGCTATAAAGCCTGGAGAAGTAAATATTGAGACATTATCAAATGTATCTTTGACCATAGGAAAAAGTCCAGAAAAGGAATAATACATACATTGGACTTCATAAAATAAAAAAAAAAAACTCTTGCTCTCTAGATATATTGTTATAGTAAAGTATGTAATCTATAACCTAGGAGAATATTTTCCTGTTTTGCAAAACATGCAATGGAAGCTTGTGTCCAGAATATTACTATAGAGATGTCATCAAATGCAATAGTAAAGGTAATAATCTAGGTTTAAAAGAGGGCACAAAATTTGCATAAACATCTTACCAAAGAAGATATGTGGATGGCAAGAGAGATAATCAGCATGGTCGTCAAGGTAATGGAAATTTAAATGACAATGACGTGTAACTGTGTACTTATTAGAATGGCTGATGCTAAGAAGTCCCATAGCTCAAATGTGGAGAAAGATGGAGCAGAATAAGAATTCCCTTATGCTGATGAGAATTCAAACTTTTATAGCCGTATTGGAAAAGATTTGAGCAATTTCTTGTGAAAATAATCTTGTTACCTGGCAATCCTATCCCTAGGTATTTATCCAAAATAACTTAAATCCATACCCATATATAAAGGCCTGTGTGAAGATATTTGTGTCAGTTTTGATGACAGCCTGAAACATAAAATGACCCAAATGATCATCAACAGATGAGTAAACAGTCCCCAAACAGAGCTACACACAAATAACCAATTGGTTTTAGACAAATGGTGTCATTCAATGGAGAAAGGACAACCCTCCCAAATGGTATCAGGATAATTCTCCACCTCTATAATAGATGAAGCAATCATGGTCCATCTACATAGGAAAACACAATTAGCAGTAAAGAAGAATGAACTCTGTTACTTCCCACACTGGACACATCTCAAGGCATTGTGCTGAACTGCTCCATGAAAGAAGTCAGATTAAAAAGCTACCTGCTGTGTGGCTCCATTAATAAGACACTCTGAAAGGGAAAAGCTGTAGGGGACAAAAATATAAGTATCACTTCAAGGAGCTACTGATAGCCAGGACTTGGGTAGGGTGTTGAATCAAATGAGAAAAAGAGGGATAGTTTGGAGACATAGAAATATTCTTATGCTGATGAATAAATATATATTAATAGAAACTCCCCAAATTGTAGAATTTTAAACTAAGTTTTAGGCTTAGAATTAATGTATGTAAATTACCCCTTCAAGAACATAATCTGCATATACTGAGACTGGGAGTGAAAATGTACCAGCATGAGTGAGCTCTCACCGCCCACAGCAGTTAGAAGAATGAACCGTAGTCAGTGACTTTACTTAACTGCTGTGCTGGGATAATCAACGTGTCTTGTTCTCTGGCTAATTGTGGTACTGTATTACACTCAAAGCCTTATAATCAGAGCAGTGATTCTTTTAAAGTATTAGAGATTTGTCCAGTACTTGGTAAAAGTGTAACTTTAAAAATACAATTTTAAGAGAAATTGGTTTATCATCCCAGAAATAGTCACAAAATTATAATGAAAATATGCCTCTGGATGTGTGGACAGCAGTGGAGAATTCAGAAATAAATAATTTGCTAGTGTTTTGAAGGAAGTACTACTTGACTGTGATGCAGGTAAGCCCATCTGATGGAAGAAATCAGCTACTGAGACACATGTGGAGTCTGTAACAATCAGCACCAGGAGGAAGAATCTGGAAATCCAGAAACTTCCCAATCATGTAGAGACTCTGGATCTCTAAAACTCACCAGACTTTCTTACTAAGTCCTTGCTCTCCTTGATACTTTATTGTCTTTTCCTCTGTGTGTGTGCATGTGTGTGTGTGTGGACAGATGTATGAATGTGAGTAAGTGTGTGTGTGTGTGTGTGTGTGTGTGTGTGTGTGTGTGTGTGTGTGCAAGCATTAGTTCATGTAAGAAGGCCAGAGGTCAACATCAACTGTCTTTCTCAATTGCTTTCCACCTTGTTTTTTGAGACAGGGTCTCTCATTGAACCCGGCGCTTACTTATTCAGCTACGATGGCTGTCCACAGAAACCCAGGCATCCTCCAACCTCCCAGGATTACAGTCATTCATCCTTCCACTTGGCTTGTTAAACATGGCTTCTAGAGGAGGAAACTAGGATCCTCCTACCTGCCCCCAAAGCACTGTGTAGGATGTCAGTGCTGTCTCTCCAGCCACTGGATGGGTTTACTCTCTACACATCCAAGAGTATGATTTCCATATTCATATTTGTCACTGTATTTCCTCCTCTCATCCCTTGTTCAAATAAAGAACTATCTTCAGATAGTTTGGGGGTGAGTAGAGACTGGTAATCAATAGTTTGAGATCCTTCCTAAGATCTCAGGACTCCATATGACCCCACAACCAGCCTGTTTATATTCCTTGCATGTGAGAAGACACAGTGGCAAGATATCTCTGAGCATAACAAGAAGCCAATTTCCCTTTTCTTCCCAGTGAGGAGATGGCTTAGTGTAAGAAATTTAGTTGAAATTTTAGTATGAAATATTATCTTTTCCAGATGAGAATGTGGGCTGAAATTCACAACTACTGTGTTAATATATCACATCGCATTCTGGTATGTTTAGTCAAAAATTATGTAAAGATAGAAAAACAAAGTCTTGGAATTCTGGGGGTTATAATTCTCTTTCTACCACTTCTAGAAAAAAAATGTGCAAACAGAGCCTACATTATTTGGGGGGGGGTGTTAAAATTGACATTTAGCTTTTGTTCTTAATACATTGTAATTCTCCTATAAAATACAAGGGATAGTATCTAAAATGATTTTTTTAAATTCACCACTTTGAAAACAAAGACCCGAGAATAATCCAATGACCAAATCTAGGATGATTTGAATTATTCCTGAAAGACAAATACACACACACACACAGAGAGAGAGAGACAGAGAGACAGAGAGAGACAGAGAGAGACAGAGAGACAGAGAGAGACAGAGAGACAGAGACAGAGACAGAGAGACAGAGACAGAGACAGAGACAGAGACAGACAGACAGACAGACAGAGACAAATGCTACATGGACCCTGAGTCCAAATCAGAACCCTACAGAAACATTAACACTAGGTGGTTGTCACTCCAATACTTGGGGCTGAAGGAAAGAATCCATGCCTTTCTACTTGACCTTTCTGACATGTTCTACGCAGACAGAAACTGAAAACCTCAGGAAGCGAATAGACATAAAAGATACTCCTATGGTAATTGACAGATTTACAAGAAATTTAACAGTTCTATTTGTCAATTTTTCTGTTCAAAAACAGTATTTTCTTTTCAAAAACAGTATTTTATTAACTCTTTGATAAGTTCATACATGAATGCAATGTATTTTGATTATTTGATTACCCATCACTACTAACTCCTTCCAGATCTACTCTCTATTCCCAACCCCTCCCAACTTCCTGTCCTCATACACATATACATATACACACATACATTTGTGTGTGTTTGTGTGTATGTGTCTTTCTGTCTATCTGTCTGTATATAACTACCAAGTCCAATTTGTGCTGCTCATATACTCACAGGTATGAAGCCATCCACTGATATATGGTCAACCTATCAGGGGCCACAGCCTTAAAGAAAATTGACTCCTTCTATGGTGGTCCCTGAGCCTTGAGGGAGGAGGTGTTTTATAATGGCCCATTTGTGGTCGAGCATTCCCTGGGCACCCTCTGCACTTTGAGCAGTTGTGTTTCATGTTAACTGTTGTACACTGTACCAAGAGATTTCTCTGATAAGATCTGAGAACTGCACTAACCTATGATCTTACCTGGCACCACATGGTGAGCAGATCCCAAGACTCCAGTCTGGATGCAGATCTGCTCAGTGAGGGATCTGGTGGTTGCATATTTTAAGTCTCTGTTTTGGTTTTTTGATGTTATGGTTGTTTTGTTTTTCTTTCTCTCTCTCCCCCTCTATCAGCTAATCTACTAGTTTGGGGCTCTTTTTTCCCTCACAAATCTGTCACTGAGAGTAGAGTGATGATTTTTCCGGTGTTCTCTCACTGGTTCTCACCCTCTGCAGTTCACTCACTCCACACTGAGAACAGAATTTGGAAGTGGGACTGAGCTATACAGAAGAAGTTCTGGGCTCTCTTCCCTTTTGTTCTATTTTCTAAAATTTCATTTATCCTTTAAGGCTACCAAAACCAATGTCTCTTCACCACTACTCACGGGATCACCACTCTCTGCTCTCCTTGATTTTTTTCCTGGAGAGTCTGTCAGCCAGCGCTGAGCACCGTCCAGTGTCTTCTGTCAGAAGTGTGGTGTTTATAGGCTGTCTCGGAAGGAAGCATTTCTGTGGTTATTACATTATTATTATTATTATTATTATTATTATTATTATTATTAATGTATATGTGTGCCTGCTTGTCAGCATGTACACCACATCCACATTGCTTGTGGGTGCCCATGCATGCCAGCAGAGGGCATAGAATTCCCTGGAACTGGAGTTGCAGGCAGTTGAGAGCTGCCAGATGTCGGTGCTGGGAACTGAATCCTGGTCTTCTTCACGAACAGGAAATGCTCTTAATCATTAAGCCAGCTCTCTAGACTTTTCTCCGGTTTCTATGAACCACTTTTGGAGGGAATGAGGCTGGGAGACAAAGCAGGAGAAGGAGAGGCAATGCTTTAGAGGAGCTCCCACTGTCCTTCTGTTCAAAGCAGTCAGCGTGCCACTGCACCCTACTGTTGGAATCACATTCCGAGCCTCAGTAATACCGATTAGTCATGACGGAGAAACCAACCAACCAGATGGGAAAAAATAAAAAATAAAGTAAGGAGTGGCAAGTCCAAGGCCCTGAGTTCTACCCCAGAGCCTACATGGTGGAAGGAGAAAACCAACCCTTGTAAGTTCTCACATGTTCTCTGACCTCCACGCGTGCCATGGCACTCTTTTCCCCTCCCCAAACCTATTCCAAACTAAGTAAGTAAAAAAGGGAAAATAAATTTAAAAACTAGTGGAAGGACTAGGAATATAGCTCCTTAGTGGTACATCATTTGCCTACCATGCAGGAGGTCTTGGGTTCCAATCCTAGTACTACAGAAAATAAAAAGAAACAAATGCATATTTTAAAAAATGTTAGCTAAAACCTGGGTTTGTGGCTTGCAAAGACCCACCTTACATAAAGAAATGCATAAATGCTATTCTCTCCTTAGAAGGATTCTGCAGAAAAAATTAAAATAAAGGCAATGTCTAAGGAAAAAATCGTTTAGCATTTTTAGTAAAGAAAGCAACTAAAAACAAGCTTGGTGATAACATTTCCCACTGGTGACAGTGAATGTCAGGACACAGTAGAGCAACACACACAGATTTTCGAACACAGAGTGGCTCAAGGACCTCGTGAGCAGGCTGATCTCAGCCTTTGTTTGTTTTTGTTTTTGGATAAGTAACTATAGCATAAACAGTTTCTACAGCATTCCAAGGCTCCAAAAACATAGTACCATATTCTTTTCTTTGGAAGGTAAGGAACAGCCAGCATTTTATACAGCATTCAAAGGCTCCAAAAGTATAATATCATTTTCTTTTCTTTGGAAGGTAAGTAGTAGACAGGATGCTGTAATCAACCAAAATGTCAGGCTAAATTCAGAGGTTATGAACTAGAATGGTGTATCACTAAAGATGTGGCCACCATCGGATAGTGCAGTTAATCCAGAGATGGTAAAGATTAAGATTTACATAAGAACAATCTTCTAAAGTCTGGCATTTTATTTTCTTTGTGCCATGGTCTCTATAGCCTGGGTTGGTCTTGAACATGTGATTATCCAGCTCCTACTATCTTAGAGCTGGGATTACAGACTTCCTTATCACACTCAGTTTACAATCTAAGATGGTAATGAAAGCTGAAACCAAGGGTGGGGAGAAATCCTCTGCTTCACTCAGAATCCCACTTTTCATGGTCCTTGCTTTATAAGTTAAAATGATTCAGTCATTTAGTAAGTGTATAGACGCGTTATGGCTGAGACTCAACCAACAAAGAAGTTTGTGGAGATTAATACATGAAATTCCTCTCTCATTTCTCTCCATAATTGGACCTCCTCTTCTAAATTAATGCTTTTTTTCTAAATCCATTCAATCATGTGTTTGCACCTATAAGTACATAAGTATGCATGTACATATGTTATTAAATAGGAAAACATATTTTAGGAGGCTTATATTTATGTTCAAATATGAGAAAATTTGACCTTATAAAACAAAAGATGAAAGAGAAGGAAATTAAATTGATTAAGATGGAATTTTTTGAGGTGGAATTTTCATTTTAGGGGCTTATGGTAAAATACCTTTAGATGAAAGCAAATTTTTTTTAATTATCAAGACTGAAAATGCTAGAATATAATTAAAATCTGCTCTGAAAGTTTTAAGAAAAAAAAAACTCTGCAAAATCCTATCAATCTTAACAGCAAACAATCAAACAGCTCTCAAAAAAATTAATTAAAAAAACACACACACACACAAAAGATGTGACAAGCACCAAATCTAGAGTGAAGTGGGTTAAGAAGGATTTTCAGGAGTGTCTGGACACAGACTCTGCAACGGAGCTGAGCTGTAATACAGCTAACTCACTCAATTAAATACTGAACGAACGTACAAACAGAAGCCCCCAGTTCCGAAGCAACAAGCCTGGACTGTGGTCTCTCTCCAAGCTCCAGTGAAAGGGCCAAGTGACTCTTCCCTTCTCTTTCCAACCTGCTTCTCTGCCTTTTCTAGCAACAGTTATAGCTTAATCTCCTCCTGCTGTGAGCCCTTTCCTCCCTCTGGTCCACACTTGTTACCCCCCTGACCCTTCTATCTAGCTGTTTGTCTGTCTTTCTGTCTGTTTCTCTCTGTCTCTGACTCTGTCTCACTTTCTGTCTCTCTCTCTCTCTCTCCCTCCCTTCCACCACACCCCCGACACACATACCCGTGACCGCGCCCATGTATGGAACTGGTCTGTCCAAAAGAAAACAAACAAACAAACAAAAATTAGATTCTTTTTGAAACAGAACAGCTAAAGACAGAATTATTTTCAATGACTGAGAGAGGAGAGAGAAGCAGAGAGAATAAAATGCCCCAAGACTAACATATTAATTAGGTTTGTTCCTCTCACACTTATTGATTCTATTCCACAAACACGAATGTCAATTACCTAAGTACAAATCACTGATAACTTCAACAGCAGTTTTTGATGTGTGGGGTCTGTTGAGGATACAACAGAGAGCAAATAGGCCAGACTGTTGACCTCAAAGCTCACATGAGTTCCCATCTGTGATGTAATTGCTGTGTAGCTCATGTGAGAGAGGCAGGTTTAATTCTGCATTAATGAGACTCCTCCAAATACCTCCCTAGAAAAGTCTTTTATCTCTAACAAGCTGGATCTTTAGAATACCTGCATTCAGTCTCCAAAGTGAAAGCTAGAGAGGTCCTTTGGTGTAGGAAGAAGTAAAACGGGACTAGAGTCCTTCATCAGATCTGCTGCAAGAGGCTAGTTGGTCACCTCCAAGCAGGAAGCATCCCATCTCTGTGAGCTCCATAAATATTCAGCAGTGAGACTGGGAAGCTACATGCTCGGGGCCGGGGGTGTTCTTGGTGTTTAATGTTTTTGGCATCTGGTTACACTCACTATGAAAGAGACTAGGAACTGTAAGTGAACTTGATCAAGGCTTTCTGGCCAGACAATTGATATTTTCTTTATGACGTTTTAAAAAATATTTTAGCTTGAAATGAGTGTGCACTCTCAGGAAGTCAAACACCAGCACAGAAGTTCTGAGTCTCCTTCCCCAAACTTCATCCAGTGATGTTAATCTTATGTAACTATAGGACGATACGAAATCAGGAAATGGACCTTGTTCAGATTTCAGCAGGACTATATTTTCATGTGTGTGCCTGGGTGCGTGTGTGTGTATCTGTGAGTATATTTGTGTGCGACTGTGTATGTGTGTGAGTGATCATGTATGTGTGTGTCCCATTCTCCCCAATCACTAATGGAGAGTAATTTTTTCTTCAGCTCTATACTTTTCTCATTTTGAGAAACTGCATAGATAGAGACACACAATGTGTGAACTTTGAGGACTGGCTTTTTGGTTTCACATAATCTCCTGACATCTGTTGAGGTATTGTTTCAAGTGCTTTAAAAACATAGATAATATACTAAGTGCCAAAGTCAATCCCTGTTGAAGACTTTGCTTCTAGTCAAAATGATAGTGTGGACCACAGTTAATGACTCTTAACTAAGCCAGGTAATTGAAATTAACAAGTAACTAATGGCTTTTATTTTGCTTTAACTGAGGCACTCTCTCCAGGATCATTAAAGAGCAGTTAAATATGTGATTTCAAGTCCATATTGTCCTTTAAAATGTCCAGCTCAAAAAAAAAAAAAACAAACAAAACAAAACAAAACAACAAAACAATAACTTTTACTGGCACTCATTGCAGAACTATTGATTGATAGTCAACAAAATATGAGCAGTTTCTGGGTCAGTGGAAAAGCTTCTCTAAACAAACAAACAAACAAACAAACAAGTAAGCAAAAACAAAACAACAACAACAAAATCCCAAGTTTATGATGGAGAGGTCACTTGCTCAGTCAAGTGCTTGGCTTGTAAGTATGAGAACCCAGAACTGTCATTAAAAACAAAATAAAACAAAGCAAAACGTAAAAACAGTCAGGCATGGTGCCCACACTTGTAATCCTATAGCTGACCAGCCAGAATTCTCAGTGATTCCAAGCCAGTGAGAGACCCCTGTGAATAGGATCTGTGGAATGAAAGCCAAGTCCTCTGGCCTCCACATGCTCTCCATGAGTGTAAGCACACACACACACACACACACACACACACACACGCACACACACACACACACGGAGAGAGAGAGAGAGAGACAGAGAGACAGAGAGAGAGACAGAGAGAGACAGACTCACACACATACACACACATATCTATCATCTATCTATCATCTGTCTATTATCTTTCTATCTATCATCTATCTATCTATCTATCTATCTATCTATCTATCTATCTATCTATCATCTATCTCTAGAGATTTGGCTTAGCAGCAATCTTCCTTACATGAAGTCACTGTCCAATGACATTGGAGCATCCACAGGTTGTATGATCACATAAATCAATGGCTCTTGGATCACACAACAGTGCTGTTTCTTAGGACGTGGCATATGTCAATCACTTTTTCAACTAAAAGAGAATCTCAGCCTTTCACTCGTGACATAAGAGCTACACCCCAGATTGATTGTTATTTAAATCTGTGTAAACCACAGTTGATAAATGATATTTGGAACACAGTCTGGAGAACAAATGGAACCTCTTCATGAGACACTAGCTCCAGGCAGAGCATTCAAATGTAAATTGCTTGTTTTTTTTTTTTTTTTAATTAATCTAGCTCTCCTAAAAGTGTTCTTCTCGACCAAGATTCATAACCACACACCCTCAGCTTTCATCTGGCACCAGGATTAAGAAATACTATTTCATAAAGTGCATTATTTATTATCTTTAAATAAAGTTTATTTTCTCCTTGAGATCTATCCATACTCATTGTACATAAATTGGGGAGTGCACATAAAAAAAGGAAGAAAATTTCTGATAGCTTTAGTCTGCAAGCATAGTTTATTCCCCAGTCTGTCTTTCTCTGTTCGATGAATTTCATTGTGGAACCTTATGATAATAAACAATTTACAAAGCGCATTTTTCCTTAGAAAAATAGTCACCAAGAAAATTGTTTATGCTATTTTATATTCTTAATGTATCTTTTATCCAACCCCACTTTGTAGGGAACCTCCTTAATGTGCTATTTTCCTCATTGATGTAACTCAGAGAATTCTGTGTTCCTTTACAGTGATGTTCTTTTCTCTGCTTCCTTGTCTTCCCATGTGACTGCTGTGTGGTGTGTCACGCTCTCTCTGTCTTTTTGTCACTGTCTCTCTCTCCCTCTCCCCCTCTCTCTCTCTCTCTCTCTCTCTCTCTCTCTCTCTCTCTCTCTCTCTGTGTGTGTGTGTATGTGTGTGTGTGTGTATGGTGTACGTGTGCATGTGTGAATGCGGGTTTCTATTGGTACAAGAAGAGCATGTTGGACCCTGTGGTGGTTTGAATAAGATTAACTTCCGTGGGCTAGTGTATTTGTATATTTTGTATATTTGCATGCTTAGCCCCAAGTTGGTGAGCTGTCAGAGGAAGATTAAGAGGTGTGGCCTTATTGGAGGGTGTGTGTCACTAAGGATGGGATTTGAGGTTTCAAAAGTCCACACCAGGCCCAGTTTCTTCTCTCTCTCTCTCTCTCCACCCCCCAATTGCCCATTTGCCTGCTGCTTGTGATCACAACATAAAGCTCTTGACTACTTATCTAGTACCATGTCTGCCTTCCCTCTGTACACTCCACATGTGATACAATGACAATGGACTAACCTGCTAAAACTGCAATAAGTTTCCAATTCAATGTTATCTTTTATAAGAGTTTCCTTGGTTACAGTACCCCCTTCTGGAAGAGCAGCAAGCACTCTTAATTACTGAGCCATCTTTCAAGCCCCGTGAGTACAGAGGTAGTAAGGTGAGGTTTGGCCACCTTGGAAGAGAAAATGGGTGGTCAGGGAAAGGGTGGTGGGAAGAAGATGTTTGAATATGAAATATCCTTCATATCTTCGTGTTTGAACACTTGGTCACCAGATGGTGGCACTGTTTGTGAAGGTTATGCAACCCTTAGGACAGGGACCTTGTTGGAAGAAGTGTCTCATTGAGGCTTTGAGATTTATAGCCTGACTCCACTTGCTGTTCTTTTTGCTTCCTGAGTGTGGATGCAATGTGATCAGCCAGCTTCCTGTCCTTCTGCTGTGACTTTCCTGCCTGTTGCCATGGCTTCTCCACTATGATGGACTCTATCCCTTTGGAACTGTAAACCACAATAAACTCTTTTTAAAAGCTATTCTTTGGTCAGTGTAGTATATATCACAGCCACAGGGGAAAAGCTAATATAGAAGTTTAGATGATAAAGTCTGATGGGGGAAAATAAATTTAAATAAGAAAAGGAGAAATGTATGAGTTCAGAAAGCAAGAAGAGGGAAATGAGATTTAGTGTGAGCCATGGACTCTATCGGATTGTCTTCTGTGACATTTACAGCAATGCTGGCTCCAGGCTGTGGAGCTACAACTTGCTGGACCAAGAAGACAGAATGTAGCTCAGGATTGTGGTGGAGAACTGAAGAAGAAAGCTGGGGTGTGATTTTGGCTAAGAGGAGATTTGGTGTAAAACACCAGAAAATCTGAGAGTATCTAGAATCGGGACATCTGAAATACAGGGAGTTACTAGTAACAGGGATAATAGGCAATAGTAATAAATGTGACAATGTTTTATAGTTAGTCTATTGGTTTGGGACGGAAGTCATCTTCTCCACAGCAGGGCCTGAGTTTTATCTCCCATTGCCTACCTTGGTAAGACATCCTAGTTTAGAGCTAAGAGGCCAGGGGCTAAACAAGTACGGCACAGAGTCCATGATGAAGAGCTCGGCTGTCAGATGGACTTGGACTAACTCCAGATATTCTGCTACTTGCTGAATGACCTCCTGGAGACATCTCCTCCCCTGTGAAAGCAGTGCAATAACTATATCATCCTTGCCTCACTTCTCTGAGGAGATAGATTTTGGGCTACCAGGATAAAAAGCACCAATAAAGGAGACAGAGCCAATGCCAGGAAGAGTTTTCTTTAAAAAGGCAAAATTTGCACGGTCCATGTCTGAACACTGTAGTAGGACAATGCTGTCATATATATGACCTGATTCTAGGAGCCTCAGAAAATAGTACAGACACTTGAAAAGCTGTGTGAACATATGGTGACAATGTGAGCAGTGGGTGGATTGTGCTTATGACAGGAGAAATCCCGGGAAGAAATAGATGTTAAAAACAAATAGATAACTCTTCAAGAAACCTTCTGTTAGTCCTGCCTGGGGTGACATTTTACTCCAAACACTGAAGTCTAATGGAGTCACATAACGGTTCAAATGTTAGATACCTTCCTGTCAGCGAAGGGAGGGAAATGTGATTAAAAATTAGGCATGGTGGTGGAGGCTGGGGAGATGGCTCAGCAGTTAAGACTCTCTTCCCCTGTGAAAGCATGGTGGGAGGTCAGAAGTAACTGTAACTCCAACTCCAATAGATCCAACACCTTTGGCCTCCATGGACATGTGCACTCACATGCACATACCCCCCATATATATATTTATGTTATATTTAAAATAATAAAAATAACTCTTTAAAAAATCAGTAACAGAGCTAGAAATGCAGGTCAGTGTTGGAGTGCTTACCTAGCATGCGTAATGACCCTGGCTTCTGTCCCTTGCTCTGAAAACAGAATTTGATTACAGAAAGGGACATCTTCTTAGGTATACACAGGATATTGAAGGAGATAAAATACACACTTGTGATTAAATTGGTACTAAATTAAACGTGTCGACTTTTTAAATATGAAATGATGCTTAGACCAAGTTTTATGTCTCTCACTAGAAAATCTTGCTTTAATTTTTCTATTCCCTTTTTAAAAAAGTGTGTGTGTGTGTGTGTGTGTGTGTGTGTGTGTGTGTGTGTGTGCCCATGTGCCCGTGTGCCCATGTGCCCGTGTGCACCATGATATGCATATAATGTTTAGAGAATACCTTGGGGGAGGTGGTTCCCACCTTCTGCCATACAGGTCCTGGGGAATAAACTCAAGTTGTCAGATCTGGCAGAGAGGACCTTTACCCATGCAGATATCTCACTGGTCCCCTTAATTTTCTATTCTCTGAATGAGTTCTGATCTTGGATCAGATGGTAGATGGTGTATCTACTGAAGCTCCTTGTTTTAGGCTGCAGGCTTAACATAAATGGGACATTTAACTAAGAAGTGGGATCCAAGACAAGGGTACAGATTTTCACTATGTATAAACCAGAAACTCAGTCATTAAAATTAAAGGCCTTCCTGCGGTAGGGATGTCTATTTGTTTGAAGTTTTAATACAGTCGTATAACATCTCAAATAACTTGCTTACTTTAAACAACAAATATTTGAAAAGGGAAATAGGATTGAAAGTCTAAATCAAGGAACAGCTTGTTAAGAAAGCAATATTCGGGGCATAAATTACTTGTTAAAAAGCAGCTATTTCATTCCAGAAGCTTGCTATTTAAGGAACTTGGATGCATCCCCCCACAAAACAAATAAAAAAGCAGTTAATGAGCACATTTCCTGACATATCCTTATTACAGTTTTGCGCATCAGTCTTTCATGAAGGGTATGCTACTAACCACAGCATATGAGCTACATTATAAAAGCCCTCAAACTTCTTAACATGTCTCACTTGCCCTCCATGGAGCACAGTTTGGGAAAGCAATCCTGAGTAGAACTGAAGCGTGGTGTGTGTGTAGTTTTAAAAACATGAAAGTGTGAACTTGGCCAAGAGTCTTGTTTTTCTTATTGTTACAGATGGGGACATTGGGTCAGTGCTGGTATCCTTTTGCCTCTTTTTCTTAAAAAAACAAAACAAAAAAAAACAAAAACAAAAAAAAAACCAAAAAACAAAAAACCCAGAACACATGTTGCTTGACTAGTCACTAGTGCCGTATCAGAAGAGACTTTAGACGTTTTTGAAGAGCTTTGGATTTACAGAAAAGCTGTATTACCTCATCCTATTTCCTCCAGGGTTGACATTTTATGTAATAATAATCCATTTAGCATGGACTTGTTAGATGGCTGATTTACTAAAGTCTGTACTTTAACTGAAGTTTTCCAAGTCTTTCCAGTGTTTTCTATTCCAAGGTCACCACACTACATTAAGTCATCCTGTCTCCTCTGGTTAGTAACTGGTTCTCAGAGTCTATTCTTCCAATTCCTTGATCATTTTGAACATGTTTCACCTAATGTTTTGTTTAATATCCTGAGATTAGATTACTCTGACATTTTTTTCTGATTTTAGTGGCAATGGGGCTCTGGGGTGAGGGGATAGACACCACAGAGTAAAGTAGCATCCTCTTTGCTTCCTGTCACCAGTATGTGCCATTACAATGATTTGTCCCTGATGTCCAAACTTTGAAGACCTTTGCTTAGAAGCATTGAGTGACTCAGAGACTTGCTTAATGATTTAGTTGGCACTGACACAGGTCGTCAGAACATTCCTTGTGTGAAAACATTCACAACCAGCTTCGCTCCTGACAAACTAAACCTTTACGACCTAGTTGACCACAGCTGAGGTGGTTGTGATCTGGAAAGGATATAAATTGGTGGAGGAAGGTAACAGAGAACTTGGGAGGGGGTAACTTTATTTGTTGATTTAATTTGTTATTTATTATTTATTTTTGGCGATATGGGCTGTCCTCTTGTAGAGGCGAGGAGGTCAGTTCTTAGAACCCACTGTGAGCAGTTCACAACCATGTGTAATAGCAGCTTTATGTGATCTGATACCCTCTTCTGGCCTCCAAGGGCACTACATGCATGTACACATGGACATACATAGACACACATAATTAAAATAAATCTTTAAAATACATATGTGTGTGTGTGTGTGTGTGTGTGTGTGTGTGTGTGTGTGTGTATTTATGTGGGTGTGTGCACATGAGTGTGTGGAAGCATATGTACATGTCTATGCCTGTGCATGCAGAGGCTGGTGGTCACTATCTTCCTCAATCCTCCTCCTTCTCCTCCTCCCCCTCCTCCTCCTCCTCCTCCTCCTCCTCCTCCTCCTCCTCCTCCTCCTTCTTCTTCTACTTTTCTTCTCCTTCCCCTCCCCTCCTCCTCCTCCTCCTCCTCCTCCTTCTTCTTCTTCTACTTTTCTTCTCCTTCCCTCCTCCTCCTCCTCCTCCTCCTCCTCCTCCTCCTCCTCCTCCTCCTTCTTCTTCTTCTTCTTCTTCTTCTTCAGCACAGTCTCTTGCTGAATCTGGAGCTCACCAATAGTCTAGGCTGGCTAGCTAGCAAACTCAAGGGATCCTGATGTCTCTGCCTCCTCAGCACTGGGATTACAGGCATCTTTGCCACACCTAGTTTTTAATGTGGATGACAGAGCCCAGGTCTTCATGCTTTTATAGAAAGCACTTTACCCACTGAACCATCTCTCCAACTCACAATGAGAGTTTCCCTAACCAATTTCCTATGTTGGTCATTTTTATTTAATTGTTGGCCATGAGATTGAGGAAACAAAATATGCAAAGAAACAGATTTCTTTGACATTGAGTTGCTATGGTTTGGCTGCATGTTTCTGGGCCCAGTTGTCTCTCTGTGTCACAGGATCCAACCTGTAACACTGGGAGCAGAGATTAAGTGATTGAACTATCCAGCTCATTCAGATGATCTATCCAGAACATTCTATTGTTTCATTTCTGTGTTTAAGTAATAGATGTTTGGGGCCAGACTCTGTGCTGGGCACTGGGAGTAAAGCCACATAAAAGCACAAAGCCTTGCAGCAAATTTTAATGAGTATTTTAATCACAGCAACCTGAGAGAGTGTGACAGTAGTCAGGAAAATGGGGTCCTGAATAGCAGCTTACGACACCAGCTCTCACTAATGCACCGGATCACTCCAGTCTCTCTTTCACTTACAACACGATCTTCATTACAGTACCATTTAAATCCATCCGCCCGTTTTCATGGAGATTTATTTGTGTGTGTGTGTGTGTGTGTGTGTGTGTGTGATGTCCATGTAGGTGTCTATGGAGGCCAGAAGAGGATGTCAGATCCCTTGGAGCTGGAGTTACAGGGTACTGGGAACAGAACCTGGGTACTCTAGAAGAGCATCACACACCCTTAACTGCTGGTTCCTCTCTCCAAGGCCTCCATTTGCTCATTTTAATATTTGCATGGATGAGGCAAGACAACCTACCTCAGGAACTCATTGTAACGTACTTTCTTCTTTTCCCAAAATAGAGGGATCAGAGTGGTGTATTTCCTATTCTTACAGACCCAATCAGTCTTTTGCCATTTTCCCATCTGCAACACTTGTATGTCACTTGAAAGTATTCATAAAAGTTGGGAAAGGGGTGATGAGCTATACGAGCCTAGAGAAATCTATTCACACTCTCTGCCCAAACCAGAAATGCCATTTCTTTAAGACTGAATAAGAAAACTGAATAGATGTCATAAGCTAATAAACTGTGTGTTTGCAGCCAAGACTTTAATGATCATTTGTAAAGACTACAGTAGACTAAAACAGTTTGCTTTTAGTGAGTTACTTCTACTAAATATGAATCATGTGCCTCTAGTTCTTTTTAAAAATTTTATTACTCAAAATGTGATGTTTGCTTGCTTTTAGGAATGGATATGGGACTCGGGGCTTTTCGCATGGTAGACAAGTACTCTACCAGTGAGTTATATTCCCAACCCTTGTAAAATTTTTTGAGTCAAGAATTTACTGTTTTCCAAGCTAACCCATAACTTGCTCTGTAGCCTAGGTGAACTTTAAGTGTGTGATCTTCCTGTCTCCATCTCCTGAGATTATGGACAATCACCACACCCAGCTATGTGGGGAAGTTCAGGATAGATTCTAGACACATGCTTCATATGGTATTCCTGCACAGCACTTGTTCTGTATGGTCAGGAGGATGATCTATGATAGCCACACTTGTGGTTTTGAGTGAGTGAGTTTGTTAACTGCATATCAAGCCAAATCTAAAGAGCAAACATCAAGCAGCAGATAAACAGCAGAACAAGCCTCAAATCAGACACCCCAAACATCAGGCAGAGACCACTGGAGTAGCCTGACAGAGAGAGCAAAGAAAAAGGTGATGTCATCAAACCAGGGGCCTGTAAACATCCTACAAAAATCTACCGGGGAAGTTGAGGCAGCTGGCTGGACTTGTCAGAGGAGAGACTCGGGCACAGCAGAGTGTCCTCTCAGGTGAGGCTTCCAAGAGAAAGAGTGAACAGCAGCAAAAAGAAGCTGGGCACATGCAGCAGAAATGACCAGGGAGGTCTTGGAAGCTGCACGGAGGTCCTCTCTGATCAGAGGCCTAAACAGAGCAGGGGTTTAGTTCCACAGGGAGCTCCTGCTGTTCCTCTTCCACAGGAGGCACTTCTACATCACAGAATAAACAATAGCAACCTCCACTGGAAATAGTCGACCTTCTAGCTCTTCTCAAGGGCACGTTTTTATTCTTGGGCTGGTTTGTTCCTCCCTCACCCCTTCACAGAGCCAGGAGGACCAGCCTGTTCCCACTCAAGGGGTCTTTGAGGACACCTAAAAGAAACATGCCAGAGACCTCCTTAGGCCCCGAGTCTAGTCTCAACAACCCCAAGCATCACAGGATAACATGATGTAAGTTGGAGAAGTCCACATTCTCTCAGTAGAAATTCATAGCAGTGTTGGAGGGTTTGGTTTTCTTTTAACGGTCAAGACAAGGTTGGTAGCTTTATTTTCCATGGCTGGGGATTGAACCCAGAGCCTCACACATACTATAGAATCGCTCTCTGCCACTGAGCACATTGCCAGCTATCAAAATTTCCCTTGTCAAGTCTCAGGGAAGTGAAAGTGTATCACAGGAATTTACTCTTTCCTTTTAAGTAAATAATCCCAGTATTTTTTGCTCTGAGGATTGAAGTAGATGGTGTGCATGTGAAAGTACTTTGTAAATAGTGAAAAATGACACAAACATTTCTAAGTACCTCTTGTTTAAACTGGATAGTCAATGGAGAGCAGCCACTTTCTGGTGAGGCATACAACCTTCTCTGGCACTCCAAATCTATGATCTGTGGGTCATCTTGGTTTTCTGGTTGCCTTTTAAAAAAATCTTTACCCATTTTAAAGGCATTAGAAATTCCTACAATGACTAAAACAGAACAGGGGTTTGTAAAGAAATCATTGATTGTCTTCCTTCTAGAATTCCATCTCCAGAAGAATACTGCTTTACACCATGGACAGCCATGAGCTTTTCCAGGCCATGTAAACAGGTGGCTGTTCCTCCTGCCAGCTCCCCCTCTCCCCTCCATCCCTCCTTCCTCCTTCTGTCTGTCCTTTCTCCCCATCCCTCTCCCTTTCTCCTGTCCCCCCTCCTTCCTTTCTCCCTACTTCCCCTCATTCTGATTTTTCTTCTTGTTTTTCTTTACAGCTTTCATTGTCCTTCTTTCTCTCCACATTCTTCATTGCATTTTCTTCTTTAATTTTCAACATAAATCAAGTACAGCACACCATAGACTACTTGCTCTAACTTTTTGGTTTGTAATATAATAAGTATCTTTAAAAATAGAAGTATAGTGGACATTGAAGTCCATTCTTTTCCATGGGTGTGATAGTTAATTTTCATCACTGTGACCATATATCAGAGAGAATCACGATGTAAGGAAGGAAAGACTTATTCTGTCCCACGGTTTCAAACTGTTTAGTCCATGGTGGCAGGAAGGTGTGGTGAGACAGAATAATACGTATCTGACAGTGAGCAGAAATGGGGCGTGGCTGCTGTGAGGCTCTCTCCTTCACCTTCTTTTATATTTCATCTGGGTTCCTAGCCAATGAGATGTGCACCTCACATTCATAGCATCTTACCCTCCTAGCAAATTAGTTCATTCATTTCCATTTCACTGAAAAATTCTCATAGACACATGCAAAGGTATGGTTTACTGACTTCCTAGATCTGTTAACTCAATCAGTTTGACAATCAAGATTAAGCATTATGGGTCTGTGTGATGGCTCAGCAGGTAAGGGTGCTTGTTGCCAAGCCTAACAACCTGAGTTTGAACCTCAGAACCCACAGGGTCCTGATTCATACAGATGAACTCCACTTGCATACTGTGGCATGCGAGCACACAAACACACACACACACACACACACACACACACACACACACACACACGTACGTGCATGCGCACACCCGTGCATGCACGCATGCATGCACTACCACCACCACCACCAAAAAATATTTTTAAAAAAATTTAAAAACGTATTTGTGTATATCCATGGGTGTATACTTATGTTATATAACTGTGGATAATGTAATTGCATTCTGGCCAAATAGAACTTTGTGTATTGCTCATTTTTGTTGATTTTTTGAATTATGAAAATTCAAGACTGTTGGTTGTTTGGTTTGTTCAGAAAATATTTTAAATTCAATTCAGTATAAGAAACACTACATAATAAAGTAGTATATAATTAAGAAAGATGTACATCTCATACACATATACAATGAAATGTCACCCAAATAAAACTATATGTCTTCAACAAAAATAAAAATTATTAAGCATCACATTGGGTATACTGTCACCTAAAGAGCAAACACACTGCCATTGTTTAACATTTAACCTGTTGACTAACGTATGGGTTTGGATTTCCCCTCCTTCCCTCCTCCCCTCCCTCCCTCCTGCTTTCTTTCCTCTCTACCTCCCTCCTTCCCTCCTTCCCTGCTTTCCCCTTTATTCCTTTACTCCTTCCCTCTTTCCTTGTGGGGAGGTAATCACTATAATTTACTACAGTAGATTCTCGTGTCTATACCAAAATGAAGTTTTAATGATTATTTTGAAAGCAAGAAAAACCCTTTAGGATTGTAGTAGGACTCAGATCTAGCATCTTCACATTAGACAGCACCTAAATTAGAGACAGTGGATGGCTGTATATTAATATGCATATGGTGGCTATTATTTGAGCAGCGGGATATCTACTCTTCAGCATAATGAGATCCTTCAAGACAGGATTTTACTGTCATTATTATTATTACTTGCCTCTTTGAATTGAACCTTATATTTTAAATCTCAGTGTAAATGTGAGGTGGGCAGTGATAAAATTAATTTAGTAATAACTGTAATTATTAATGGTAGCTATTATTCATTGTTAATTATAATCACTTGCAATTTTATTATTTGGATAAATCTACTATCTATCAGATTTCAGTGCTATCCATGTTATGTAAAGGTTTAAAATCAGCTCTATTAACTTCCAGGTAACTAAGACTCCTACCTTCTGAATTGTCACTAAACTTGGATACATGGTCAATTTCATTATGGGAATTTGCTCCAAGTCACATCCAGGAATAAGAGTTACACATTTGCTAATATAGGTCTATTTTTATATCATGTTTGAACTTGGTGCCTATTACTTTTCCATTGTGCACATCCTGTGAGTTTGCATGTGTACATGTTTGTGTATATGTGTGTACATATATGTGGGCATGATTGCATGTGTTGGAGGATTGCTCATGTGGGGATCACAGATCCATCTCCAGTGCCTTCTTCTATTACTTCCCAAGCTATGTTTTGAAACCTGGAGCTCACCAGTTTGGCTCTGCTGGCTGGCCAGTGAGCCTCAGGGGTCCTTTGTCTCTACCTCTCCAGGTCTGGGATTGCATGTGTGCGCTGTCAGGCTGTTTACATAGCTGTGTGGGCTTGAACTCAGTTCCACCTGCTTGTACATCAAACACTTTATAGGCTGAGCCATCTCCTCAGCCTCATCCCGTGTATTTCCTAGACTAGGGCTTTTCTGATCTATTGATAAGATGAACTGAGTTGTTCTAACTCAGCTCTTGGCAAGATAAAAGGTCAAAGGTCACTCACTAGCAGATATGTCCAGAGAGGCAGGAGGCTGGCATTTCCCGTTAACTCTTTGGCTCTGACTCTCACAGGAATTGCAAATGACTGGATTGGATGGGCTGAGTGTGTTATGTTGAGGGGAAGCCCTGCATTTCAATCATGGGGTGGACAGAATTTGTATTAGCATGTGTTCCTACTCCTTATGATAGATGGGACCCACACGATGGAATTTTACAATTGTCAGCATTGATTTTCCCTGTTGGCTGTTACTACTGTATCTGTGTGATTTGCTCTCTTTGCTTCATGCTACTTGTAACATTCTCTTTTTCTGGTAAAACTCAATTCAAACCTCACCTCACTGAAGCTGATTCATATACCTATGTACTAGCCCTAAGTGACTACTGTGCCTCACCAATGGGTAACAGACTTTGAAGCCAAACAAATACCATCCTTTCCCTCATGTTTCAACATTTGGATGAACTTCACATCTATCTTTTTTTTTTTTTTTTTGGTTTTCTGAGACAGGGTTTCTCTGTAGCTTTGGAGGCTGTCCTAGAACTCGCTTTGTAGACCAGGCTGGCCTCGAACTCACAGAGATCTACCTGCCTGTGCCTCCCAAGTGCTGGGTTTACAGGCATGCGCCACCACCGCCCAGCACTTCACATCTATCTTAAGATGCTAAGTGCAAATTTATTTTTCTTGTAATTTGTATTTGAGCATACTGTCTTTACTCAGTGAAATCATTAATTTGTTGTATTAGTCTTATAAAAGAATTTAATTGTGGGCTGGCTTACAGTTTCAGAGGTTTTGTCATCATCAGCATGACAGGGGCTTGACTGGAGCATGGAGGTACTGGAGCAGTAGCTAAGAACTACATCCTGATCCCTAAGCAGAGGGCTGGAGGACTAGGCCTGGTGTGGACTTTGAGGTTTCTTCCTGTGACACACTTTCTCTAACAAGGCCATACCTACCCCCACCAGGCCATACTTCCTAGTCCTTCTAATCCGTTCAAACAACTCTACTCCTCAGTGACTAAGCATTCAAATATATGACTCTGTGGAGACCATTCTTTTTTTTTTTCACTTTTTTTATTAAGAAATTTTCTACTCACCCTACATACCACCCACAAATCCCACCTCCTCCCTCCTCCTACCCTCCACCCTCCCTCCCAAGCCATCCTCCAAATCAAGGTCTTCCATGAGGAATGAGCAGAGGCTGGCACACCAAGCCAAGGAAGGTCCAAGCCCCTCCCTGCCATACCAAGGCTGCACAAGGTACCACATTGTAGCCACCGGGCTCCCAAAACCCTGCCTATGCACCAGGGATGGATCCCGATCCCCCACCTGTGTGTCCCCCAAACAGTTCAAGCTAAACAACTGTCTCCTGTATCCAGACGGCCTTTCATGGGTCTCCACCAGTGTGGCCAGTCATCTCTGCACATCTTCCCATCATGATCTCAATGTCCCCTGCCAGCATAATCCCTCCTCTCTCCCATTGACTGGATTCCCAGAGCAGTGCCTGGACTGGTCTACTCTGGTAACAGGTCTAGTGAATAATCTAACTGTCATCATAGAGGCTTTATCCAGTGACTGATGGAGGCAGATACAGGGATCCACAGCCAGGCACCAGGCTAAGTTGTGGAGACCATTCTTATTCAAACCACCACACAGATCTTAAGCAGAAGGTGGACTTGGACATTTTGAGGTAGGAGGCACAGGGATGTCAGGCAGGACTGGGGAAGAGTCTGGACAGATGAATGATTGTCCTCAATGTTTAGGACATCTATACGTGCATGCACACAAATCCTGGTTACACATTCTTAACTTCCTCATCACAAACCAACAAAGTCTGACTAAGAAGTGATCAAGCAAACACTCCAACTGTCTGAGGTCTTCCCTGAGACTCCCAGGAGCCTGTCCCTCTGCAACTCAGCTCATCCTGTCTGACGTATGTGCTCTGAGTTTGTCAAATTTAAAATTGATCCATTCTCCACATCTACTGGTTCTAACCTTCCAATTTTTCTGGCAGCTATCACTCACTCTTTTGGAGTACAACCTTTAACCATGATTAAGGTTACATACACTAACTTGCCAAAGGAATACCATTCCCATGGCCTTCCCATCTTCCTAGGAGCTCCTTTACTCCTCCATCTAGTTACCGCCTCTCAAATGTCACTTCCTTGGTTGAAATAGAAAACCAGTCCTCATTCTACCTATGCTATCATGCTTTAGTTTCTTCAAAGCACTTATCAGAGCTTATCTCGGCTTGGGCAGCTCTGGTTAGCTTCTCCTCTCTCTCCTCAGACACCTAGAATGCATCCTAAGACAGTTGCAGAATGGCATTATGGTTTCCAACCTGAGCACACGCTTGGTTTCTCATGAGTTGAGCTCATATTTTCTGCTCATTCAGACTAGCATTGTCCACAGAGTAACGTGAGGAATGATGGTTTTCTTTTCTTTTCTTGCCTTTTTTTTCAAACCTGGGCCATCGCTTTAATTTCTGCATTAGAAGTATAACTGGGACGATGGCTTCAGGCATGATAACCATGTGTAACACCTTGGGTGGGGGTGAGCCCAGACAGGCTCAGGCTCCGCAATTTTCCTGCCTTGGTCTCCTGAGTACTTGGGTTATAGATAAGTCCCACAACATCCAGTCGGCTTCCTTTCTCAAAAAACAAAAATGGGAGTGGCCAGAACAACCCATTTGGAAACATGTAGCTCATCTTCTTCTGCTTTGAGCAGTCCGAGGTCTGGACCGGAGGCAGGGGGACAGACAGTGCCCAGTCCGTGATCCTCTTCCCTGTCATCTGCCAGGGTCACCTTTCTTTTGGAGATCTTCAGCCTCACGGCTTTTGCTACCTCAATCATCCTTTTCTCACTGAGTTTCAGGTCCCCCTGCAACACTGTCAGGTCTGTCTGGAAGTTATTTATGTGCAAAGCAAGTACGATTGCATATGCAGTGATCTTGGCCTTCATAGAACTTGAAATTAAGTTCCGTAAACTGCCACTGTTGTAAGTCAGGCAAGTGAAGTGCTTCAGCAGCTTGGTGTTGATGGTATGGGGGATTCCAGGTCCCACGGCACTTTTCCCCTTTATCACTTTCTGAGCTTGAAATCTGACAAGGGCATCTAGAAACCAGATGCTCCAGGCCTGTCGGTCTCAAGGCTCCTCATCTGATGGCAGAGATTTCAGCATTTCTATGATGAAGGAACAGTGGCTGTTCTCTTCAAACATCTTCACTATGTCTTCTGATGTAACCTTTCTGAAAGCATCAGATGGGCTCTCAACAGCATCATACTCAGCTGGGGACAGAATGTCTTCGAATCTACATGTCTTCAGGCTTGGTTGCATCAGCATAGCAGGGAGGAAGGCAGAGGGAATCATCCGGCAAGTCATCTTGCATGGCATCACTGACCAGAGCATTCACACCCTTTGGATAATGATGTTCTCTGCGGCTTTAGTTACTGTGAGATTCAAAGATTCGCTGCCACTTTGTTCACTCTCCTGGAGTTCAGGGACTGCTTCTGCTTGGTGCTTCCGAAGGCTTCAATGCAAGAATCCAACTTTTCCTTGAAAATCTTGGTCTGATTCTCCAGAGGAGGCTCATACTCAAAAGCATCTTCAGCCAAATGTGGCTGCATGTTGAACAGCTCAGCATCATATACTTCCATCTGGCCAGAGGCCTTATTAAGAATTCCCACAAAGTGTCTGCAAAGAGTGTTGCATTTGAGGGCACCAGTCCCCAAATTGTTCCCAACATAGGAGAGCCTGTCTGTTTCAACTGCCAGGATCTGCTGATTCTTCAGCCTGGGGTTTACCAAGTCAGTGCTGTTGTACAAAGTGAGGCACATGTTGCCTGGATTCTGCAGCTTCCCATTGGAGAACTGGACCAGCACAGCTTTCTGCCTATAGTCAGGCTCCCCACAGTACAGCCACCTTGCACTCTATTGCACCTCTGTCTCCATGTCTTCAGTCTGTCCGTCAAGCATGGCAGACGCCGGGGTAGCCATGAACTCGCCGGCTCATACACACTCGGACACATACACCGGAACGCTGGTTTTCATAATTAGAATGAGTCTTGGGAGATGCCCTAGAGAGTATGTGCTTCATGAGAACTGACATTCGTGTCATAGTGACATTCCTAGAGCCTTAAAGTGCTCCCTGACACACAGTGGACATTCATTCTGTGTTTGCTGAGTGAATGAATCTAGGAAAACCTCGTGTTATAATTATAATTATAATTATAATAATAATAATTATTATTATTTAAGATCTTGAGAAATCAGTGAAAGAGATTTATTAAACTAATTAAGTTTTTATGCTGCTGTTTCCATGGGAGATATTTTGAGAAGCCTTCAGTAAGGTATCTTCTTGTCTGACTCCCATACAAAAAGGCTAAAGAGTGTTTATGTATGCCATTGTGTGTACCTATGCATCCAGAGAAATTTGGTATGTCCATCTCATTTTGTAAGACAGACTCAATCAGCTTAGTCCTCAGCTATTGGGTAGGGTGACTGGCAATGGGCTCCAGGGGTATGCTTGTCTCTACCTGCCTGCTGAGGGGTGGGGTTACAGATGGATGCCAGTACACTCGGCTTCTTATGTGATTGCTGAAGATCTGAACTCAGGTCCTCATGCCTACATAGCAGGAACTTCCCCTACTGAAATGTCTCCCTAGCTCCCGAGCAGGTTAAGGTTTTTTTCTTCTTCTTTTAGCTGAAATAGTTATGATGGAGAAAGAAGTGGTCTCTAGAGTCTGGGTAGTAGGTTTTTCAAGACTGAGTAAGCTTCCTGCTTAAAAGATGTTGACAAGCAAGGGACAGTGTATGAAGAGGCACTGGGGGATTCTTCCCGGACAGTGAATGGCACTTACAAAACAACAATGTGATGAGCTCAGTTCAAATAATTCACAAACATATGGAATCAATTTCCCTTAAAACACACATGGTTTCAACAATTAAACACCAAAGCAATTTTCAGGGAAGAGGATACACAACGGGGATTTGATGGGGTCCATTTGAAAACTGTCTGAGGCCTTCCCTGAGCCCCACATGGAGTCACTCCCATGGAACACTTGGAGTGTGAGTTCACCAGCTGTGGGAAACACAAAGCCCCCTTCCCAATTGCAAGCTGTCAGAAACATTCACAGTAACATTCACGCAGCTCTGTGTGGGAGAAATGGCTTTGATCTAAAGGATAATAGGAGGAGTAGAATTACACATTTTTTGACTTAACACTTTCCCTGTTTGTTAGATTGGTAACATCCAAAGAGAAATAAAGTGTTTCTGTGTGTATGTGCATGTGTGTTATGATAATGCTCTCCAAGAACTCGAATCTCTCCAAATGTGTTCTTATTCACTGTTATGCTGTATGCCCACGAGGAATATGTGTCTCCTCTGTGTCCATGATTAGAGAAGTAAGGCAAAGAACAGACAGAGAAGGGACCTGCCTGCAGCACACAGCTGGCCACCAATAGCCGGAAGCTATTTTTCCAGCCCTCTGATTCCTGCTTCCAGATCCATCCTGCCTCTAGATTAATAAAGCCGTGTAGCACATTACCATATATTAAGTTGAAACGTGTTCTCCTAGGGGGAATGCTGGGTTTTTTTTTCCAAAGAAGCTGTAGCACTTGGCAACTGGTGAAGAAGATACAATTAATGTTTTCCCATATGAGTCAAATGTTTATCCAAACTGCCTCTGTCATCTCCGGAGCCTAATATAAGACTCTGAGTTATATATCACCCAACCTGATCCTATCATCAAAAGTCTTCACACCCATGTGAAAACCCTAAGCCCATCCTCTCCTGTGCCACCATCTTGCTTAACGTTAACCCACTGGCAGTTTCCTAAGTACATATATGAGGAAATGTGAGTCTCCCTCTTCATTTTAAAAGTATAGTAAATATATGCCTTTTATACCAACAGGGAGTAGTCGATAGGATCTAGTCTTCTGGAATTTTGTATAACTGTTTGTGTTTCTCAAAAAATTCCCCCTCACAGAATGGTTCCTTTAACAATTATTTAGTATGATAAATTAAACTTCATGGAAGGCCTACACCAATGGATCTCCAACTTGGTTGAGCATTAGCTCTGGGGCGGGGGGGGGGGGGGTATTTAATTAATGTTTATTTGCCCCTTTAACCTTTTTAGTTAGTATACAAAAAACTGGGTTTCATTACAGCTTCTCATACTTATGTGCCATTGGGCCATGTTTATAACTGGTGTGAGGGTAGCCTTTAAAGACTCAGCACACCATGACAGTTGACATACCTGCTCTGAGCAGGACTCTGCAATGTCTGTTGGCTAGTGATTGCATATCAAATGTTCATTCACAGACTAGTCTTATTATCTCTGGAAATTAACTAACCCTAGAAACACAGTCTACAAGATTCAATGCATCATAAAACAGAAAATATTTTTAGAATTGCCGAATTCCTCTCATCAGAGTGCTAAATGAAGATTACAATAATAAAACTAATAATGAAAAGCTTTCTGCTAGAGTTTTCAATTAATGTGTGATTTCTGAGTTAGAAATTTCTTTTTCATCTTTCTAGAGAAGTATGCAATGATAACAAATAATGATATCATGTTATGGCAACCAAGGCTGATGGACGGAACTGACTGTATTTCCTTACAATACAGTTAGGGTTTGAAACCAGACCTGACTGCTCACTCTGTTCTGCCCATGCTGACTCCAAGCTATGCCGGCCTTCTGTTTTAGCTCTGGTGACTACAGTGCACAGCAGCCATAGATTGCTTACAGTACCTAGCAGTTTGTCTCCCACTGTGTGGCAGGTGAAGCTGGCATTTGTTTGATGAGCTATAAACTGGAGCTATGTGCTCTCTGTTCCTCTGTTTTGCCTAGCATTAATTAATAAGAGGTCTCTCAGAAGTAGCCGCTGTGGGATTCATCTGAGGCTTCTTACCATCCAAAGGAATAACACATCTCATGGGAAGTTGGCCTCTTCTTTTCATCATCTGAAACATGCAGATGACCAATGTCTCCTGTGTGTTTGTGTCTGTGTATGCATGTTTCTGTGTGAACACATGTGTGCACATGCATGTCAAAGCCAGAAGTCAATGTGTGTTCCTCAATTGCTCATCATCTTATGTTTTGAGCCTGACCCTGGAGCTTGTAGATTCATCTAGACTGGCTACCCAGCAAGTGCTAGGGGATCCCTCTGACTTAGTTTTCACTTGTGATGAGATGACACGGCCATGTTGCTACAAATGGCTTTTGTATTTTTCTTTAGATTCCAGGGGGAGAAAAGCAGGTCTTCACGATTGCGTACCCAGCACTTTACCATCTGAGCCATCTTCCCAGCCTGACCAACGCTTCTTCAAGCACTAACCTAAGAACTGTGGATTGTACACTTGATTCCTTACTAACAGAGGACCTCAGAAACAGGAAGGAACGCTCCGAGATCAGCAAGTTATAGTTTCAAATTAATGACTTCAGAGAAGTAACCGGGACAAAAGCCCACTAACAGTGTGAAAAACTCACCCACCTGATGCCAAGAGTAAGACCCAGTTATTGTTCCCAAACTAGTGATCTTCACCCTATGTACAAAAAGGATGCTGCGCACACTTGTTTTACCAAGTGGAGATTTGGGATATTATTTATTTTGTGATCCTCACTAGTCCACAACACTTGGTATTGTGTAGCTAATTGCACAAGTGCTAAGCAACACTGAGTGTTTTCTTCTAAACTGGTATTCCCTGCAGAAAAGACCCATTTTGATTAGTCTTTGGTGCTTACTGTTTCCTTTCTGCAGATAAAAGGTCTTTATCATATGTGGTGTCCTGCTGGGGAGATTAGCCCTTCCTGTTGAACTAAACCAGAGCAATTTTAGAGATGAACACTAGGATTTGCCTGTTTCTCTTTGTCCCCCGCAATAAGAGAATAGCATGTTTTAAGAACACCTTGGGGATTCCCTCTTTCTTCACAGCAGAATGAAAAGCTCTTTTAAAATAGCCACCTACAGAGTTTTAAGAAAAGTTGCTGAGTTGCCTTTCTTACAAATATATTGCTAGTTAGAAAGAGCAAAATGGTGATTAAACACAGTCCAAAGAGGTCTGCCGTGTTTGGAAAAGCTTACAGAATGGTGGACAGACATTTCTTTCATTGACTGTAGGGAAGTCCACTTCCAGGACACATCCACTCCCTCTTTCTTGTCAAGATACCTTGACTCCCTGAACCTGCATAGTAAGGTATTTGGCTCTTCAGTAGTGCACTGAGCCATTCTAACAACCGTTCTTGATTTTCTCACATACAAACCAGAAAGAGCTGTTAAATGTATGTGGACCTAAGTGAGGGAAAGAGGAGGTTTTGGCTCTGGGGTCTTCCTTACAGTCATTGCCTGGCTCTCAGGATGACAGCATGTAGACACCTTTGTCCTTTTCAGCCTTTTGTAAACAAAACATTTCTATCTATCATTGAGTAGGAAACATTGACTATAAGTCAATCCAGGGGACACTGGGGTTTTCCACACCATGGCTAGTGTGGTTTGAATGAAATATCTCCTACAAGTCCTGGACATTCAGATTTTGGGATCCCAGTTGGTGGCTGTTTGGGGAGGATTAGGAAGTGTGGCCTTGTTGGAGGAAGTATGCCCCTCGAAACAGACTCTGAGGCTGCAAAAGACTCAAGGCCATTTCAAGTTAGCTCTCCCTCCTTCCAATTCGTGGATGGAGATGTGAGCTCTCAGCTGCAGCTCCAATGCTATGCCTGCCTACCTGCAGCCGTGATTCCAGTGGTAATGGTGAGGAACTCTTAACCATCAAGAGCCATAAGTCCCAAATAAACTCTTCCTTTTAAAAGTTGCCTTGCTCATGGTGTTTTATTATGCAATAGAAAAGTAACTAATACAGCCTAGTAAAGAAGATACATAGAATCCAAGTTGCTTTTATTCTTTAGCTATTTTCTGCTGGCTTCTAGTCACTGTCCTTCAGCTGAGTTTTCATAGAAAACCTATCTCCTCCCTCTTCCTACTGAGTATTAAAACTTACAACAGACCTAGTATGTCTGCAGAAATTGGACATCAGAGACGGAACATCCTGCTTCTGGAACTACAAGCAAACATGAACTTTTCTTGTCCTGTATGTTAGCTAGCTTTCTTGTCACTGTGATAAAATGCCAGACAGGAGCAACTTAAGGGAGAAGAGTGTAGTTCTGGGTCATGGTTTTGGCAGGTTCAGGTTGTTATAGCTCCTGTTCCTGTGCAAAGCATCATGGCAGTAATGGTGTGTGGCATAGCGCTGCTCTCCTAATGGCTGACAGACAGCAGAAAATGGAACCAGAAGGGGCTAGGAACTGGATATCCCCAAGGATCCATGGTGACCTAATTCCTCCAGCTATATCCAGCTTCCTAAAGTTTGGAGATGCTCTGCAAATAGTACTATTAGTTGAGCACTGAGTACTTTATTAGTCAGGGTCCTCTAGAGAAACAGAACAAATAGAATGAATGTGGTGTGTGTGTGTGTGTGTGTGTGTGTGTGTGTGTGTGTGTGTGTGTGTGTGTGATTGGATTTATTAGAATAGTTTACAGGTTGAGACCCAACTAGTCTGACAATGGCTGTCTACCAATGGAAAATCCAGAAACACAATAGTTGTTTAGTCCACAAGGCTGGATGTCTCAGCTGATCTTCAGTATATGCCAAATTTTTTAAAAAAGCTCTAATACAAGTGGAAGAATGAATTTGTCAGGGAGAGTGAGGACAAGCAGGCAAAAGCAAGCATTTCCTCCTTCCATGCCCTCTATATAGGCTGCCACTAGAAGGTGTGACCCAGATTTAAAGGTCAATCTTCCCATTTCAAAAGATCTGAATTTAGGGTGGATCTTCCTGCTTCAAATAATCCAATCAAGAAAAATTCCTACAAGTGTATCTAGTCACTTGGATTTCAATTAATTCCAGATGTTGTCAAGTTGACAACCAAGAATAGCCATCACAAGTACCATGACTTTAACATGTGAACTTTATTGGGGAAGTGGGAGACTTCATATCCAAGCCATCTAGAATTCTCATGAGAAGAACCCACAAGCCAGGAAGATGTAATGAAGCAGCTAATTGTTTCTTAGTTAAATTGTTTCTTAGATAAAAAACAAAGCAGACAGACTTCCTAGTCTCAAGATTGCTGTACCATTACTAAATAACCAAATGCATTTCCTGTTTGTTGAAAAATTTGGAGACATACCATTGCATTTTGAAAATATTTTATTACATCTATTTAGTTTTTTTGTTAGTATTTGGGCACATGGGTGACTAAAGGGCAGTCTTCAGGCATCAATTCTTGCCTTCTACCATGTAGGTACTAGGGACTGAACATAGGTTATCAGGCTTCTCAGTCCTTTTACACACTGAGCCATCCCACTGGCCATCTGCCATTGTGTGTGTATATATATAATTTAAAAGTTTTTTTTTTCCTTTTTACATACCAACCACAGTTCCCCCTCCAGACCCTCCTTCTGCCCACTCCTCAGAGAAGGTGAGGCCTCCCATGGAAAGTCAACAAAGTCTGGCATATCAAGCTGAAGCAGGACCAAGCCCCTCCCCCCTGCATCAAGGCTGAGCAAGGTATCCCTTCACAGGGGACGGGCTCCAAAAAACCAGTTCATGCACTAGGGATAAATCCTGGTCCCACTGCCAGTGGCCCTCTACAAACTGCTCAAACATCACAACTGTCACTTACATTCAAAGGACCTTGTTTGGTTCCATGCAGGTTTCCCAGCTGTCAGTCCAGAGTCACTGAGTTCCAACTAGCTCTGGTCAGCTGTCTCTGTGGGTTTCCCCATCATGATCTTGACCTCTTTGCTCATATAATTCCTCCTCCCTCTATTCAGCCGGACTCCTGGAGCTCTCTGCCCAGTGCTTAGCTGTGGATCTCTGCATCTGCTTCCATCAGTTACCAGATGAAGGTTCTGTGATGACAATTATGGTAGTTATCGATCTGCTTACAGGAGAAGGCCAGTTCAGGCACCCTCACCACTATTGCTAGGAGTCTTACCTGGGGTCATCCTTGTGGATTCCTGGGAATTTCCCTAGCACCAGGTTTCTCCCGATCCCCAAAATATTTCCCTCTATCAAGATATCTCTTTCCTTGCTCTCCCACTCTGTCCCTCCCCCAACTCAACCATCTCATTCTCTCAAGTTCTCTTTCCATCTCCCCTTACCTTCCAACCCTGTGTTCCCAATTTACTCAGATCTTATCTATTTCCCCTTCCTAGGGGGATCCTTCTAACATCCTGTTTTTGGAACACATTCTGCCACTAGTGTGTGTATATTGGCATGTAGTACAGTTACAGGTTGATGCTAATTTCCATTTAAATTTCAGGAGCCTTTTGGAATGTGTATTAAATGCATTTCTTTGCCTCATAAATGCATTTTATTTGGAACATCTCTTATTATATTATTAGACCTAAACTTTATTGAATACAAAAGATCCTTAATTTGGTTACATTGTTAAACCATAAATATTATCAATTTAAAACTCATAAACATTTTTCTAGTGATTACAACCAGTAAAAAATTTCATACAAGCCATTTGCAACTTTAGTAGACTAGGAAGAAATGATAAGGCAATGTGAAGAATCCTTTTGTGTACTAGAGAAGAGGTAGAGATACACCAGGTGTCAAGGAACACCTGCTCCTGCAGGAACCCCAACTCTCTAAAGCTCTTTCTCAACTGCCCTCCACTGACTTCTTGCTTATCCCATCTTAGCAGAATATTCATCTAACCTGACTGATATACATCAGTATTGATATTGAGACTGGAATAAGAGAATCTCGCTGTTCTAGTTTCACCTCTTCCGTTATGATGAAACTCTCTGGATAAAAGGAACTGAGATGATTCTGTGTGTGTGTGTGTGTGTGTGTGTGTGTGTGTGTGTGTGTGTGTGTGTGTGTTGTTGTTGTTGTTGTTGTTTTTTGTGGTGTCCTTGGCCCCTTTGGCTCTCACAATCCTTTCTCCTCCTCTTCCACAGGATTCTGTGGGGTTCACTTAACGTCATTCCATTGACTAATTATTTTGCCAGTCATGTTTGGTTCTATCCTAGGTTTCTGGGCTGTCCAGTCTTTGGGTCCTGGCCCACCAGGCATTGTCAGGATGGGCTCCCTCTCATGGTATGGGTCTCAAGCTAGACCAATCATTGGTTGGCCATTCCCACAATTTCTGTATCACCTTTGCCCCAGCATATTTGTAGGCAGGGCAAATTGTAGGTCAAAGGTTAGGTGGGTGAGTTGGGGTCCCAGTTCCTCCACTCTAAGTCTTGCCTGGATACAGGAGATGGCTAGTTTAGGCTCCGTATCCCCCATTGCTAGGAATCTTAGCTAGGCTCACCCTCATAGGTTCCTGAGGGTGTCCATTGTACTAAATTTCTAGCTCATCTCTGAGATGCCTCCCAATTCCAGCTATTTCTCCCAGTACTCTCTCGCTCGATCCTTTCCCAACCGGATCCCTCCTGCTCCCATGCTCACCCTATGTAGACCCCTCCCTTGCCTGCCTGTGATGTCTATTCTATTTCCCCTTCACAGTAAGTGAGATTCAGGTGTCTCCCCCATCCCACCTTGAGCCCTCCTTGTTACTTTGCATTCATTGCCATCTACTGAGAAAAGAAGCTTCTCTGATGAGGGTCAAGAAATGCACTATTCTATGGGTAGAGCAATAAGTCATTAGGAGTCAGGTTAATACTATATTCATTTAACAGTCTGTTCAGTTGTCATTGAGTAGATCATCCACGTCAGATACTGAGCTTAGCTCCAGGGATACTGCTGGGAATCTAGATCTTGGCTCTGAAACACTTAATGTTTCACCTGAAAATGATAAGAAAGAAAGTAAGTATCATAGGATGACATGTGAAAACCAGTCTCTTTTTCCTCTTCTGAGAGGTGGGGTGGAAAACCACATGTGGATAAAATATGCCAACATTCCAACGAAGGAATAACTTAAAGCACCAATGGGGATTGATGTACTGGGGACAGATATTATTACATTTCTTTGTTCAGAGGAAGCACAATTAGCATGATCAGTTTGGAAATTATTCATGCCAAATTTACTTTCTAGTCCTAAAATAATGTTGTGCAAATTTTTGGCAAGTTGTTTCATGTTTGTGTTTAATGAAAGCAAAAGAAAATCTTTTGCTTATACTTAAATGCTTATTTAGCTTCATTTGGGCCATTCCTTTTGAAGTAAATGCAAATGAAGGAGGGATATAGCTAGTCCATGATCTCTCTTTAATCAAGATCACTACAAAGCACTGGGCAATGGGTGACGAAGATCATATTCACCTAATCCTGTGTTTTTCACTAAAGGACTTGGTGTTTCTATGAACTGGAATATATGCCTCACTGCTATAGGACCTGCAGTCAAATGTAGATTTTCCAGAGCCGATGATGTGTTTCCTGTTGGCCGAGATGAAGATGAAGTACTCTCTCCCACCTCATGCTGGCCTCGTTGATACATGGCTGCCTTTCAAGAATTCCTGGGTTTGGAAGAGGCAGTTGGGAGCTGGCTCCTGAGTATGAAATGGAAACACAAGCTTATAGAATGTGATCAACATACAAGTGTAATTGTGTCTGCACTGTTTTCTTGGCATATGTCCTTTGACTGTAGAACTGGGTCACATAAGGACATGTTCACGCAGCTCACAATGTCTTTCGAGCATGTTCCACTTCATACTGAGCTGCTCTTTCCTATCTTCTTTCTCCTATTAGTGCTCTTTTACTCCACCATGCAGTTTCACTTCCTCATTCATGTGATGTATACACATACACACACACACACACACACACACACACACACACACACACACATGTTTATGTATAAATCTAGGATCCACAACTGAGGGAAAATACATTATATTTGACTTTATGAGTTTGACTTAATTCACTTAATATGATAATGTCCAGCTGCATCCAATTTTCAATAAATAATGTAATTTTGTTCTACCACTGAATAAAATTTTGTTTTAAATAAATACCATATACAGCCACACACATATATACACATACACATAAGCATATGCACACACACACAAATGCCATGCCTATACACCTATACAGGCACACACATATGCACATGCACACACATGTATGCACACACAGATACACATACACATGCACACATGCATGCATATATATATACACATGTACACTCACACACATACCTGCATATACACACATATGTACACACATGTATGCACACATGCATATTTTGGTTTTGTCTTTTCTTTTTTTTCACTTACTGTCAAAATGTTTCTATAATGTCTCCATAATCCTGATTTTCAACTATGCAAATTGAGTTGGCAGTCTACAATCCACTGAAAAATACTGCTCAAATATCTCTTGCTACTTAATACCAACTATCATCAGAAATTTTTGTTTCATTTTATTTCTGTAAGATAACAACCCAAATCTATAAACCATTTTCCTCCCCCTGAACCTCTGTACAATATTTGAAAATTTCTATTTCCTTTCCACATGGCAAGCTCAGGAATCTTTCTGTAATATTCATGAAGACACAAAATTGTCAAGAGAAGAACCTTGCTTCCTGAAGAAAAATATGGTTTCTTTAAAAAAATCTAGGAGAAAAGATTAAGCCCATATTTGCAAAGGTGTCAGATATCTAGGTGAGTGAATGGGGTGTGGTTTAGTGTGGTGTGAGTGCTTGTGCCTGGGTTCACAAAATAATCCCCTGACAAGACAAGGATTTGATTGATAACATGATAACAAATTTTGACTGGATTGTCTTCAGTTTCATGCAGTTTACTCTTGATGTTTAACACTGTTAGAGGGCCTCACGAATTAGAGACTCTTGGTCATCAAGGACAGTCCTTGTTATCATGCCTGTGTCAGATCCTGTTCAATCTTTTAATCTTGTTTAATATCTTTGATAGTATAGTAATGTGTCTTGTTTAATATTAAATTGAAAATAAGGACAAGATCAATTTTAGTTTCTTTCCTTTTCTTTTGGTTCCCATCTAACATTTCGAAATCTCAAACGGAGTTTTCTCTCCTCCATCTTCTCCCTCTCTCTTTCTCCCTCCCTGCCTCCCTCCCTTCCTCCCTCCTTTCATCCCTCTCTCCTTCCCTCCCCCTCTCTCTCCCTCCCTCCCTCTTTCCCTCCCTCCCTCCTTTTCTCTCTCTCCCTCCCCCTCTCTCTCCTTCCCTCCCTCCTTCACTCCCTTTTTCCTTCCTTCCTTCCTGTCCCCCTCTCTTTTTTTCTTCCTGACAGGGTCTCATGTAGTCCAAGTTGGCTTCAAACTTACTTTGTAGCTGAGGATGACTTAAATTTGTGGTCCTCCTGCCTTCACCTTTCCAGTGATGAGATTATAGGCGTATACCAGCACACCCAGTGTTTGGCCTTACTGGGGATCACATCTAGGGATTCCTGCTTTCTGGATAAGCACTGTCCCTAATGAGCAGTACTCCCAGCCCCTTCTGTAAACTTTGCATTGAAATCCTTACCTTGCAGGCAGCTTGTGGGTTTTCTCCTTCCCTTTCTGTGAGTTCTTTGGGAGCCCAAAGGTCATCTAGAGCTGGACCAGATATTTTCCAACCATGGGAGAAAGACAAATGTGTTTGTTTACATTTGTTTTAAATAGAAAAAAGGTGAGTGTGTGTGTGTGTGTGTGTGTGTGTGTGTGTGTGTGCCCGCGCGCGCGGGCACACACACACACATATGGACTATATACAATGTTTTTATTGTTTACCTTTAAAACACTATTAAATCTTTATCATGCTGGTGGTAGTGCACACCTTTAATCCCAGCACTTGGAAGGCAGAGGCAGGCGGATCTCTATGAGTTGGAGGCCAGCCTGGTCTACAGATCCACTTCCAAGACAGCCAGGGTTACACTGAGAAACTCTGTCTCAAAAAAAAAGAGAGAGAGAGAAAGGAAGAAAGAAAGAAAAATAAAGAAAGGAAGGAAGGAAGGAAGGAAGGAAGGAAGGAAGGAAAAAAAGAAATTCTCTTAAAGAATCATAATGAGGCTGGAGAGATGTCTCTGTGGTTAAGAACACTTGTTCTTGCTAAAAACTGCGTTCAATTTTCCAGCACCCACATATCTCACACTGTCCGTAGCTTCAATTCTAAGGGATCTGATGCCCTTTTCTGACCTCCAGCAGTACCAGGTACACACATGGCACAGAGATGTGAACAAAACATGCATATATAATAAATAAATCTAAAAACATTTTTTTAAAGAATCATGGTAGCTACATGTAGAGATAACAATAGCTTATTCTTGTTAAGCCAAGACTTTCTCAACCTAATATCTAGAGTAGTAAAATACTTTTTTTTCTTTGTTTTTTCGAGATAGGGTTACTCTGTGTAGTTTTGGTGTCTGTCCTGGATCTCGCTCTGTAGACCAGGCTAGCCTTGAACTTACAGAGATTGGCCTGTCTCTGCTTCCTGAGTGAGAGGATTAAAGGCATGCACCATCACCACCTGGCAGTAGTGAAATTCTTAATAAATACTCAGGTCAATGGTGAGTGTTTCAGATTCCAAATATTGAAACTGAAGTATCTTATTGAGCTATATTCGGCTCTAACTTTACTCCCATTTGGAAACAGAGATGCACTGTTTTGCCAGGTTGGTCTTGAACTCACTCTATAGCCGAGGTAGGTGTAGAGCTTGTCATTCCCCTGCATTAGTCATCTAAGCAGTTGGGAGAATAGGCCTGTGCCACCAGCCTTAGTGCCCAAGCTTCAGTTCTAACCACTTCTAGCTCTGTGACTTAGGAAAGGCATTTAGAAATGCAGGTCTCTCAGTTCCTTCAAAACAACAAAGGACATCAATAATAACTCAGGGTTTCAATATTCTCACTACAACTTTGTATAACTTATGGATTGATTGTTTCCTATTATACTCTCAGAGATCTCTATGGGCCTAATCCCCAAAATATGTAACAATAAACTCTCAATCAGTAATGGAAAGACCCCCAAGGGGGTGGTGGTGGCTCATGCCATTAATCCTAGCACTTGGTATGAAGAGGCAGGTTGATCTCTGAGTTTGAGGCCAACCTATCTACAGAGTGAATTCCAGAACAGCCAGGACTACACAGAGAAACAAACAAACAAGTTGTGCACTATGACTTAAGACATACAGGGCACTTTTTCGCTGTGATACATGATTGCAGATGTATGGATGCATGCTTGTGGGGGAGTATGCATGTGTGTACATGCATATGTAGAGGTCAGAAATTGACAACAAGACTATTCTCTGATCTGTTTCTACCTTATATATTGAGGTGGGTTCTTTTACTGGAATGCAGAGCTTGCCAATTTGACTAGCTAGCCAGCAGCTTCCTCTGGGGATCTCTACCTTTCACATGCTGGGATTACAGGTGGACTGCCACACTTACCTGACATTTATGTGGGTGCTGAAGATCTGATCCCCAGCATTCATGCTTGTACAGATAGTGTTTCATCACTGAACCATCCCCCAGCCTCCACTTCCTTTTTCCATGCAATGGTATGTGTTTCTGTCTTGAAACAAAATGTGAACCAATGCAGGAAAAGGAGACAAGACATTAACAGTGGCCTTGAGATGAATAGGATCATAATTGTTAGTGCAACAGAATCACCGATGAAGGAGACAGATTCTGCACAAATTCATGCTGGCAAAAGCCAGTGCATTTTCTCAGCCACAGATGATAAATGTGAAAAAGGAAGAATGGAGGTCTGACCTGAAAAGATAATCAACCTAGAAATCCAGTAACCGAAAAGCCCTGGAGAGGGATTAAGTCTACCGCCAAATCTCTTCTTAATTTTGTTAATCAGACATTTGTCAGTACGGGGCACTTTTTGCCAGTGTAGAGAAAATCAAAGCACAAGAAGGGGGCCTGGGACACATCTTATTATGTCCCTCATCACTGGGGAAGATTTCTCAAGTTGACTTCCTAAAAGGCATTTGGGCTTCTAGCTCATGTATGAAGATAATTATTTCTGTCATAATGAATAATTTAACCCAACTCCCACCCTCAGACCACTCGTAGCTTTCAATAAAAGAAGACACACTGCCAGGTAACATATCAGCTTCTGAGTTTTATGAACATGGCAGACGTGTAATGAAAACAGACATCTTCTCAGCCCTTCCACGCAAACCTCTTGGCTAGTATTCTCTTCTTTTGCCAGTGTAAGACCATGGGACATCAATAGTGGGCATTTCTTTAAATGACTATGGATGAGGAAAATTGAGCTGGAGTAAAGTCCATCCTGCAGTCAGGGCACACAACTACTGAATAAAATGGCATTTTAGACCTACACTTCTTTGTCTCTTGATAGTATGTACCTTCATCTCTCATAGCCCTCCAGTACTGTGACACTATCATGTATTAAAAGTCAATAAAGCAAGAATTGCAGTGCCTTGATGCTGTCACACACTGGCTTGGTAATTTAAGCATCTCAGAACTCTGTTCAAGTGTAGACAGGATCTGATAACTTAATTTTTTCCCTTTAATTTTGAAACAATCTCACACACTTCCAGGAAGGTTGCAATTCTATTACAGAGAACTTTCCTGAACAACATAAGTGAATTTCCTATCTGAAGCCAGCATAGGCTTGTCTTACTTTCATTTCCTGTTGCTGTGACAAAAGCAACATAAAGGAAACAAGGTTTATTTGGCTTACAGTTCCAGGGTGCAGTCCATCATAGCAGGAACCTGAAGGTGGCAGGAACTTGAAGTAGCTAGTCATTTTACATATACAGATAAGAGCAGAGATCAGTGAACTAATGCATGTCTACTTGTGCTCAGCTCCAACCCCATAAGTACAGAGTGCAGAACCCAAACACAGGGAGTAGTGCTGCCCACAGTGGCCAGGTCTTCTCACCTCCATACCATCAAGACAGTTTCCCAACAGGAGTCTTCACAGGTCAACTTGATGTAGACAATTACTCCTGAAATTGATTTCCCTGGTGATCCTAGATTGTGTCACATTGGCAGTTAAAACTAACCATCACTGTGCTATCCTGTCAGTGGCTTTTCTGTTTCTGTGAGAAAGTACCATGATCAAAAGCAACTCAGGGAAGAAAGGCTTTGTTTTGGCTTATGGATGTGGAACAAGAGAGTCCATCCTGGCAGGGAAGCCATGGCAACAGCATGGTAGCAGGCAAACATAGTAGTGTGAATAGCAAACTGTTTGACCACATTCTTATCCACACACAGGAAGCTGACCAAAAGAACAGGTAGTGAGGTGAGCCTATAAACTCTTAATGCCCACCCCAGGGACCTCTTCCAGCAAGGCTCTACCTCCTAAACTTTCCATAACCTCCCCAAACGGCTCCATCATCCAGGGACCAGATGTTCAAACGAAAGAGTCAATGTGGAACATTTGTGTTGATTTAATTGAAAATGGCCCCTACAGGCTCATATTTGAATGTTTAGTCCCCAGTTAGTGGAACTCTTTGGGAAGCATTAGGGTTTGTGGCCTTGTTGGAGGAGGTGTGCCACTGGAGGTGGACTTTGAAATTTCCACAGCCCACGCCATTCTCAGTCAGCTTTCTCTGCCTCCTACTTGTGGATAAGAATTGTAAGTTCTCAGCTCCTGCCCCAGAACCATAACTGTTTGCCTGCTTGCTGCTCTAATATTTGCCATGGTCATTGTGAACTAATCTCCAGAAACTGTAAATCCCAATCAACTCTTTCTTCTATATGTTGCCTTGGTGCCCTGTCACAGCAATAAAAATGTAGCTAAGACAACATCTATTTTCCAAAATGCCTTACTGTGTATGTACTCCAAAGAGGGACAAAATCCATAGCACAACCTTCAAAACTGGGGGATATACAGGGGTCTATTCTTCTCTCACTAGATTTTTTTTCATTCAGACTTTTCTTTTTTTTTTTTTTTTTGTAGAAAAGTAACTCATTACCATTTCTGAGTTGCCTTTACCTGTCTTGTATTATGAATGCTCATATAAATATTTCCATCAATCTAGAGTAAGTTCCCAGGACTTTCCTTGAGGTATATGACCTTCCTTCATTTCTTTGCAGATAATAGCCAATTATTTCACAGAACTGACCTCAGTTAGTGTTTTCCTGGGCATTAGTACATTGTTACAGAAGCATCGCCATACACAGGTGACATGGTGGGTCGTTGTGGTTCTACTGTCCCTTTACTGATGCTATTAATTTTTGGCATATGATTAAGGTGAATTTATATCATGTGAATTATTATTTTATTCAATGGTATATAATTATTTCCAATCATAGATATTTTGATATTTTACTTTTATCAGATTTAGTCATGTAAGAGCCCCTTTAACTGGCTACTGCATCTTTTTTTAATGACCTCATCTTACTGTAAATCCTTTCTTGCTTTTGGGTGCAAAAAAAGACATTCCAGGAAATATTGTGAATCAGCCATTGTGCCAAAGCATTTTGGAGCTTATTAGCAGATTATATAAGAAATTATTTAGAAATATTTAGGAGTGCTATTTGATCACTAGGTGGACCTCACTGCACACACAACCTCATTTATACATCAATATTTATTACTATCACTATCTCTGACAAAATAAAAAACTGGGCTGGAGAGATGGCTTGTCCTCAAAACCATGAGGCTCTAACTTTGATATCCAGAACTATTGGTGGATAAAACAGTCACTGTGGCATGTGCTGGAGAGATAGAGACAGGTGAATCCCTGGGGCTCATTGGCCAGTCTGCCTAGACTATGATGAGTTCCAGACAAGAGAGAGACCTGGACTCAAAGCCAAGGTGGAATGCTCCTGAGTAATGGTACCCAAGGTTGTCCTCTGCCTACCACACACACATGCACAAAAGTGACCAAACATCCACATAAAAACCTTCACTCGCATGAACATACATAAAACACAATTCAAACAACCACACAAATATATTAAAAATTCTCTATTTGCAGTAATACCTCCAAATTTATTCTACACTGTAGCACTTAGTCTAGTTTTTTTGTTTGTTTTGTTTCTTTCTCTTTTCCTATATTTGTAGATTGTCTCTCCAGTAAGAACAAAGTTGATTTCTGTGGTAACAAATATGCTTATGAAACTGATCACTGTCCCTGTGTCATATAGAGCTCCCTTGTTACTGACCTTCTGCCAAGATAGCCCTCCATTCCGCTAGGCATCCACATCATGCCTTGGGCATCTTTCTTAGGTGCATTCCTCTTTCAATCCAGTTGTGATATTTGCAAACACTGTCTTCTGCTTGGGTGCAGAAGATATATTATTAAGAATGGTAGGACATATATAAGTGTAGGATGTTGACAGTGACATCTTGCATATTATTTCCTATAACAGAACAATACAGTGTGTGTAATGGATCAAGTAAATTAGCACATTTACAGTTTATATAATATACAGATGTAATATATAATATACTGCATGGACTACATGATGTGGATTCCCTCATCACCTTGTTTGGCTTCAAAATTATGGAACACACATCTTTCTCTGCCCAGACTCCTTGATTGCCTGGTGGAAGGTACTTCAACTGAATTTGCCTGAAAACCTTTTGGTCTCATCTCATTACCAGTGACTATAAATTTTTGATGAAACCATGGGAATCAATGAAGATTTTATAGACCATGTAGAGTTTCCTCTGAGCTAAGACACTTGACTGCACCAGGATTTCTGTCTTAGGAGTGCCAACCATACACTCTGGGTGTGACCTGAGGATTCCTGTGACTGCATAGTACCACTCTACTCCCCCATTCACCATCTCGGAGCCCAAACTTTCAGACACACTCTCACATCCCCTCTCCTACTCTAGTCTCTGCACCTGCCCACTCTCATGTCTCACTCCCAGACTCTGCCCCACTCGTCATTTTACTACTCCTCTTTAGCATAATCCTGACAGGACTTAACATTGGCTTCTTGGAGAATGGGGGGGACACATACAAGTGTAGGACGTTGACAGTGACATCCAGAATATCCTTCTTGCATATTATTTCCTATAACAGAACAATACAGTGTGTGTAATGGATCAAATAAATTAGCACATTTACCATTCTCGTGAGCGCTCATGTTAAATAGATATGGTTATGTGAGAGGGTTGCCATAACAAGCCATAAAATAGATGACTTAAGCACCAGAAATTCATTGTCTCTGAAAGCTGTCAAGTCCTAGATCAAGATGTCATTAAGGGTTGATTCTTTCTGAGGCCGAGGGAAGGAACTATGGCACAGCTCTCTGGATAAACAGAGGAACTTCTTCTCCCTCTATCTCCTCACACAGATTTCTCTCTATGGATAGCTTTGTACTCAATTTCACCTTTTAAGGAAGATTTATTTTTATTATTTTTAATTATGTGTATGTTTATATCTGTGTGGGGGTATGTGCATGTGAGCACATATGCCAGAGGGCAACTTGGATCCCCCTAGAACTGTAATTATAGGAAGTTGTGAGCTATCTCACATAGCTGCTGAGAACCAAACTCATTTTCTTTGCATGAACAGTACATGCCTTTAATCATTGATCCATCTCTCCAGTGTCTTGACCTCATCTTTTAATAAGGACACCAGTTATGTAAAGTGGTTGTGCCAACTCACTAGAAGGAAAATGAGAATTGAATATCAAAGACTGGTAGGTGTGATAGGTCCAGTCAGCAAACAGCATGTCACTCATTCTATGTTGACCAGAACTCAGTTTCATGGTGAGGGATTTGGGATGGGAAGTGTAAACTAAAGAATTGTTCTAGAAAGAAATAATTGGTTTCCATGATCTAGCTGGTATCTCCCCAGTTTGTGTGTGGATAAATATATCTCTACAGGTAACCTGATGTACACTCTCCATTGTATCCCTTTGAGACAGGGTCTCTCACTGAACCTGGAACTAGGCTGGCAAGCAAGCTCGCCACCCCATGCCATCTTCCTGACTCCATGATCAGCTAGGTAGTCTTCATCCTGATCTATTCCTTATCACTGCCCTGTTCTAATTGCTAATGTATTCTCTGCTGAGAGAAATGGTATTTAAAAAGTGAGGTATGTTGTGGCCCAGTTGTGGCTTATACAGATGAGTACTTCAGAGATTCTGGTCTGGCTTATACCCTAACACATTCCATTTGCATTTCCTATTGTTTGTCCATATGGGTTATTCAGGTATGGATTAGAAACTTCAGCATTCTGGGCCAGCAAGATTGCTCAGGGACCCTGACTGCTTACTTGCCATACAAGTCCAACAACATGAGTTCCATTCCCAGATTTCATATAAAGGTGGAGAGAACCAACTCTACAAAGTTGTCCTCTGACCTCCACCACTCCCTCCCTAATAATACTACATAATTTTTTTAATGTTTAAAAGAACTCCAGTATTCTCTAGGGAGGTCATTCTTTCCTTAGGGCTCTGGTTGGCTCTATTTTATACTAATGATAACTGCAACTACCAGCCTAGCAGGGCTAAATGAAGAACATTATCTTACAAAACTGAAACTCACTGCTGGGAATTTTTTTCCTTAACACCGTTCTGCATAACAATATTTTTAATAGGGTGATTTCCTACCAACTAGCTCACAAAACTCCTGTCATTTTTTAAAAAGCAGAAATAAATAATATGGGACAGCAGAGTGTGCCAGGCATAGATCACAGAAGGCAGGAGGGCAAAGGCAATTGTGCAGTGAATAAGTTACAGCCTTCAATTATAAAGCTAGTATTCGAGGTAGGGGAAGAAAGGCTGAGGCTGCAGGGGAGAAGTAGCTTCAGATGACATTGAAATCTGGTCCTTGAGAGCTTAAAGTGTACCTGAGAGACATCTGTGTTGCTGGAAAAGATTTTCTTGGACACAAAACATTATACAGGGGTAAAGGAGCTGGCTCAGTGGGTAATAACACCTGCTGTGCATGCATGAGGACCTGAATTTGAATCCTCAGCACACACATAAAAAGCTAGGTGGAGCTCCATGTTTGTCTGTAACCCCAGCATTGTCAGGTTCAGAGACAGGAAGATGGTTAGGACTTGCTGGCTGCCAGGCTAGCTTCAGGCTCATTGAGAGACTCTGCCTCAAAGAATAGGTGAAGAGTGATTGAGTGGGATACCTGGTGTTTTACTGTGGGTAGATCCCTCAAGGATACTTGCCACTTAAGCCTGACAACCAGAGTTAGATCTTCAGCTCTTACAGTGGAAGGAGAGGACCAGCTCCCAAAGATTGTCCTCTGACCTTAACATGCATACTGAGGCATGCTACGAGTACCCACATTCATTCACACACACACACACACACACACACACACACACACACACACACACACACTCACACACACAAATACATTTTAAAAATAACAAAAACATTATTAATAAAGATTTAAACTCAACCTGCCAAAAAAATGTTAGGGCATTTCTGTCTTGGTGAGGATATGATAAAGAGACAGTCTCATATGTTGTTAGTAAAAGAAATGAAACTAAAGAACGAGACCTTCTAAGAGGGAATATTGTAACATTTAGAGCTTGGTGAACCGAGTTAAGCCAATTGTGTCTTAAGATAAAGGTTGCTTGCTCAATGAAATGATAAGAAATTATATCTGTTGATCTTGAAATATATATTACTATATGTGCATATAAGGCTGCACAACTTGATCCCATTTTCACTAGTGCTCAGAATGATGCATGAAGTCACTGCACCTTGCTGCCTGGATTACAGGACCCAGTGATCTATCTTTATTCACCTGTTCTTTGGTTTATCTGCAATTCCTCTTTCTTACAAGTGTACATGCAGCTTAGAGTAATGACAAAAATAGGAACTGTTACTGTAAGGTGTAGGGCAAATTGCTAGAGGGTCTTATCGATAAAACCTGGAGCCAGATATTGGGGTTAAAACCTGAGAGATCAGCATAATAGGAAAAGTCACAGACAACCTCACCTCACTGACACCTCAGTCTCCAAAGAGACCTACTTCCTGTATACCCACACCTATATGCCTTTTTTTCTTCCATCTCATTTCCTCTCTCTGCCCACCTACATTACTACCTGTCTGTCTGTACAGACCTCCAGACCTTTATGATTAGTGCTGGGATTAAAGGCATGTGTCACTATGCTTGACTCTGTTCCTAGTGTGGCCTTGAAGTCGCAGAGATCCAGATGGATCTCCCCCCACCCAATGCTGGGATTAAAGGTGTGGGCTACCATTGCCTGACTTCTATGTTTAATATAGTGGCTGGCTTTTTCCTCTGATCCTTAGATAAGCTTTATTGAGGTTCTCAAAGAAAATATCACCACAGTAATGTTCTTTGTGTGTGTGTGTGTGTGTGTGTGTGTGTGTGTGTGTGTGTCTCGCTCTGTGTAAATAAAATTCTGATTGGCCAGTGGCCAGGCAGGAAGTATAGGCAGGACAAGAGAGAAGAGAATTCTGGGAAGTGGAAGACTGGGGGAGAGACACTGTCAGCCGCCGCCATGAGAAGCAACATGTAAAGACACTGGTAAGCCACAAGCCATGTGGCAAAGTATAGACTAACAGAAATGGGTTAATTTAAGATAGAAGAAGTAGATGACAAGAAGCCTGCCATGGCCATACAATTCGTAAACAATGTAAGTTTCTGTGTGTTTACTTGGTTGGTTCTGAGTGTCTATGGGCCTGGTGGGTGAGAGAGATTTGTCCTGACTGTGGGCCAGGCAGGAGAATTCTACTACATGTGTGTGCATGTGGAGGCTAGCAAATGATCTTTGCTGTCATTCTCCAGGATTCATTCACTTTATTTATTTATTTGGTTGGTTGGTTCCTTGGTTTTGAGACACTGGCTTAGAACTGACTGGCCAGCCAGCCCCAGGGATCCACCTTTCTCTGCCTCTCAAGGGGAGTTCTGGGGATTAAACTCACATTCCAGTACTTGCAAAGTAAGCATTTTATTAACTGAACCTTCTCTCTAGCCAGTGATGCTGTTCTTACACTACAAAATAACAAATAGTGTAGAGAGATAAAGTGATATGTCTCAACTAGATGGTAGAAAAACACCCCACTTCCTGAGTTTGTATCTGTATCCACATGAACCCAGGTCGAGCTCATCCCAGGCTCACCCATTGCCATCTCCTCCTACAATGGGTCTTTTGATGTGAATCATTGTCAATTTTCTCCAACACTTGACTCTCAGGGAGAAATCATCTTTGCAGGAACCTGAATTGAGACAGTGAGCAACATTACCTATGGTAGTTGAAATCAGTGGGGCTGAGTTGTGTAGCACACAGTCTCTTTTACGAGGTTAAGAGTCTGACATTTTCACAGGGTCCCAGACAATGCTTGGTTGATTTTAACATCTGCCAGGAGCAGGAATTTTAAAGTCATCATGATAGAATATCCTTATTGGAATGCTGAATGGCCTTCCAAATGCCTCATGGCTGCATACCCATCAATATCCTTGAAATCTTTTAAACACTAGAACTGAGGATTTCCTATATAAATCCTGCCCGACTGCCAACAGCTCCAGGAGGGCTTAAAAAGAAGGGTTAAATTAAAAGAATTGGGCTAATTAGCTTAGCAAGAAGGAAATTGAGGAGATATTTAATATCTATCTTTAGGAATCTAGAAGATCATCATAAATAGATTTTTACAGCTCTTCTCAACATTCAGAGAGAGCAAAATTTTTGACGCAGCAAGAAGGAATTGAATAAGACACAGCACCAAACTTTCATTTCCGGCACTGAATTAGGCTACCAAGAAAAGGCTTATGTATTTCTAGAAATCTTTCAGAACAGCACAGACAAGCCCTGTTCAATTACCTGGCCTCCTGGATCAATCGTCCTAGATCAAAGAATTCAACAAATGCCCTCTTGTCTTTCTCTCAGACTTAAGCCTGTGTAATTCTAGCTTAACTCCTGGTTCAGGCTCTCAAAGACTGCCAGAGGCATACACCAAAATAGCCACTAAGTGTTCAGTGTTAATTTTTCTAAATGCCATGTGTCCTAAGATGATGTTCGTTGCATTTACAGAGTGTTACAATTCTGGAAATTCTGTAAACGCTACAGTCAAGGCACTTCTTACTGTGATGACATTTGAAACAAACATAAATGTAGCACCCCGGAGAAGAGTTTTGAAGCCTCCTACCATCTACCACCAATCATGCAAATACCTAAACTTTTGTCTAATGTCAAGCAATGAATCCGAAATTGTGCTCTCAACTCCGTGCAGTCTTTCACAGTCCTGTACACAATTAAAATATGAAAGGAATTCATTTCTCCCCCCCCCCCCGACAACCAGTTGAAAAATGTCATTCTTTGTTCAATGCTTTCCCAAGACCGAAGGTGGTGTAATTGGACCACAGTAGTCAAAATGTTAAACAAGTATACTGAAGCCAGCGAGTAGGGTATTAACCACACCCTGGTGAAATGCAGGCTGGTGGCACATTCAGTTAAAATGATCTCTGGGTTACTTAAGACTCAGCACATGAAACACTCCCCCAACACCTCAATGATGAATGCTTTCCTTGTACGGTTTTCTGTCGTGTTCTAAACCTTCCCCTTGGGCCCCAGCTGCCTTGCCCAAAGGACAAAAACTAAGCAGGCAACTCAAGGGGCACCAGCTTTGCTGTTTACTTGCTTATTTATTTGTTTTTTTTTTTCCTCTTTGAAACCCTTTTCAGGAAAGCAAGCTCTTAGCAAACTTCCGTACTTCATTCCAATTCCGGAGTCTCAGGGCGATAATTAACAATTAGCTTTGGCGCCAAAATAAAGCACCAATATCTTTTGGCTGAGAGGCAAAGACAACACAGGAGGCATTTAGCATTAGTTAATGAATAATTATTAATTAATCAATTCTCCAATAAATAGCCATGTTCAGTTTTGCCAGAGATTGTTGACTTTCAAATTGTTCCCTCATTACCAGTAAGAACCAATTTAGGGGCTACACGATGGCATTAATTTTTTTTTTTTTAATGTCACACTGAAAAGGAATCATAACTGAAGTGGCACACAGCTGCTAAAGGGGCTGTCTATACATCTTAAGAATGCATTTCCAGCAGATTAGAGCATTCTTCATCTTGAGTCTCAGTGTTTTAAATACAGGATGGACACAGTTGAGCAGTCATCAGCTGAGCACCCTTGCCTAGAGCTTGAATTCTTACATAAAGCAGAAGGGATTTAGAACATCTTCTACCTTGTGAAGACATTTGTACACGCCAGGCTTAGTCATCAAAAATCCTAATATTCAGCAGTCTTGTTAATTATAATATGGAAGCTACCCATGTTTCTTTTTGTTTTGTGGCTGTCTTTGAAAATCTGGAGGCCACAACTCTCAGTGTCTCCCCACTCGGTCCTGGGTGAAAGGTGAATCACAAGCAGATTCAGCAGCATTGACTCAGCTTATTAAGGATCCTAGCAGGCTGGCTTTCTTAGTGTTTTCACTCTACTGTTGTAAAACAAAGACTTTAGGAAATGAGGGACCAGCTGAGAGAAAATCAGAGCAGGGGACACAATAAATAGATGGGCTGCATGTTTATAAAAGCAATATGGGAAAATTGTGTGTGCCTTACATATAAATGCAAAGAACCATGCTTTCTTTTACAGCTCCTCCGAAATCCTTAAAATGACAGTTTCCTTGGAGTTCATAAAAACCTATTATCACATCTCTGCGTGTGTGTGTGTGTGTGTGTGTGCGCGCGCGCACGCGCACACACACACACACGCACGCACATGCATGTGTGCACGTGTGCATGCATGCATTTGTGTGTGGGTGGAGGTCAGAGGACAACTTGTGGGAACCAGTTTTCTCTTCTATTATTTGTGTCCTAGGATGGAACTCAGGTTGTCAGGCTGAGAGCAAGTGCCTTTACCTGCTGAGCCAACTCACCAGCCTCTTCCTTAGGATTCCTAGCTATGTGTTCAAATACTGATGTGTAACTTGATGAGCAGTAATATACATCTTGTCCAAGAGCAGGGGGAATAATGAAAAGAGGTTGGACATGAAATCAAATAGGCCCAATTCAAGTTTCAGCTATGATTGGGATTGTGTGATACATTCTGTGACCTGCATGGCTCATCTAGGAAATGGGTTCATCAACTGCATTTTCAGGATAACGATGTATATTAAAGCACATATAGTATTAAAACATAAGCTTTATAGTAAGTGGTCAACCCGAATTTAAAACAGATCTAAAATTTTACTCTTTGTGGTTGGGGGAGATGGCTCAGTTGCTAAGGCACTTACCTGTCAAAGCAGGAGGACATGAGTTCAATGCCCAGGAAAAAAAATAAGCCCAGGATGAGGCAAGGTGGGTCACTGAGGCTCCTTGATCCACTGACCTAGACTAATGGATGAGTCTTGGGCCACTGAGAGATCCTGTCTCAAGGATAGTGCCTGGGCTGTGACACTCAAGGTTGTCCTCTGACCTTCATATGTATGTACAGAAATGCATCTACATGTATGTGTGTGCCTTCACCTATACACATTAACATACATACCACAGATACATAAAGACTTTTTTCACTGTAAGAAATCTCATATGCAAGTGACATACTGTGGTTTGGGCGAGTGTCTCCAAAAAGTCCATGTGTTGAAGGCTTGAGTCCTCATTTGTGACATGAGAGGGACATGGAGAAACCTTAAGATGTGGAGCTGAGTAGTGGGAAGTCACATCAGAAACCTTAAGATGTGGAGCTGAGTAGTGGGAAGTCACATCACCAGGGTCGTGGTCCCGAAGGAGATTCCAGGACCCCAGTTCTTTCTTTGCTTGCTGAAATGAACAGCTCGATCCACTGTGTGCTTCATACTGTGATTTGCCTCAGCATAGGCCCAAGTGTGATGGAGTCAAGTGGCTATGGGCTAAGGCCTTTGCAAGGATGAGTCAAATAAGCCTTTCTTTCTCTAAGTTGGAGGTCTTAGTAATGGAAATTGTAGTTATAATGGAAACTACAAACATCCACTGGAGATGTGACCCACAATTTCTTAGCCTTTCTTCTCAGAGAGGGATATACTCTTCTATTTAGTGCCACATTGACAAGGCTAAAGCCAAGTCCAAAATGAAAGCCCAAGTTACCTTGGCAGCTAAAGAATGATGAAGGCAGAGCCTAGTTCATAGTCAGCTTCTTAACCTCACAGAGGTAGATAAAGCATAGGCACAGGGTAAAAGAAATAAGGGAGGGTAGGCTAATAAAGGGAAGAGGTGCTCAGATCTTTTCTGGGAATAGATAGAGATTTTCTGGAATATGGGCTCTACATCTTTTGACTCAGGTGTAGTGTAAATTCTATTTGTTCTTAATAATAAAAACCCAGAGTCTAAGCCAGTCGGTGGTGGTGCACACCTATAATCCCAGCACTTGGGAGGCAGAGGCAGAGGCAGGTGGATCTCTGTGAGTTCGAAGCCAGCCTGGTCTACAGAGCTAGTCCAGGACAGGTTCCAAAGCTACAGAGAAACCCAGTCTCGAAAAACAAAAACAAAAAAAGAAACAAAACAAAACAACAAACAACAAACAACAAACCCAGAGTCAGAAATCAGGGTGAAAGCTAAAAGATCAGAGAAGCAGAGCAGCCAGCCACTAGAGAGATTTCTTAACTCTACTGAATCCTTGGACTGAAAGGGCCTGAGCTCTGGCCTCCACCTCGCCTTGTCTGTTTCTCTCTCCTACCAGCCATATCACTTTCTGTTTCCACCTCCCAGGTGCTGGGATTAAAGGTGTGTGCCACCACTGCCTGGCCTCTAGCGACTAGCTCTGCACTCTGATCTCTAGGCAAGCTTTATTTGTTAGAGCATAAACAAAATATCGCCACACTCATTTTATGGTTCTGTCTGGCCATGGCCATCACAATGACAATTTTTCAACTGCCATGGTATTGAAAGTGTCATCTAATGTGAAAATGGGATTTTAATAGGGTTTGGGGTCTCTTAGAGGTCATTTAGATGGTCATCTTGGTGTTAGATCTTTTCAAGTCATCCATTTCCAGAGCACGTTTCACTGATGATCATCTAGTTCTTTAAAGTAAGCCAAGTAAGAGACAGGCAGGAGATAGCCAAGGGATGTAGTCACTACACCAGGTAAGTATGGCGAATATGCAAGAGATTGGTTGTGGCAGGTTTCCCTCCCTCTACCCATAGAAGAGGGTATCATGCAAAGGTGCCAAGAAAAACCTGAAAAGGCCTAGCCAAGGTCTCTGTTCTCTGCCATTGGACCAGACTCTTCATGTGCGCTTGTCTCTCCAAAATTACCCATTTTTCCAGACTTAGCAAAACACATCTTTCTCTCTTTCTTCAGATGTTCAGCATGTGTGTGTGTGTGTGTGTGTGTGTGTGTGTGTGTGTGTGTGTGTGTTCCTATAAGTGCATGCATGTGTGCAGAGGTGTGAAGTCATCCTCAGGTGTTATTTCTTAGGTGCCATCCACCTTATTTTCTGAGACAGAATCTCTTGCTGACTTGAACTCTCCAAGTAGGCTAGACTGGCTGGTTAGTGAACCCAAGGGTTTTGTCTGTCTCCACCAACTCAGCCTTGGAATTACAAGAATGTACCAACCATGTCCAGCTTTTTATTTTTATATGTGGATTCTAGGATTCAAACTTCCATCCTCATGCTTGGAAGCCAAGCACTTTACCAAATGAGCCATCTCCCCTGCCTCCAAATCATCATTTATGAAAGTGCCGTGCCATGCAATAACTTTGTTAAACAAGCCTATATATTCCTCCCTTGTTAATCTACCTTTTCTTCTGAGGGCCTCAGTCATGAACCTCCCAGACACTAACAAGTATCAGAAACACAATGCCAAACCCTTCCACCTGGAATAACTGAGCACCCTCTCAGCTTGCTCTGGCCTGTCGCCTCTGGTCGTTAGCTTATGCATCATGAGGCATAATAAAGTCAAAGCAAAACCCAAGAGGAGGACCAGGGAAAGATCTCTTCTGGGGTGGGGTATCAGATCAGGGGAGCCCCATTTATGTTGTGACTCCCAAAGGACTCTGCATTAAGGAAACCTAAGCATGGTCAGCAGAAGTCATAGACTTTGAAGACTAGAACAAAGGAAGTGTTTCTCCCATCAAGCAAACAAACAAACAAAAAGTTAGGTGGTGGTGGTATATTCTAGAACCATGATGATCCTTAAAATAGCCAGAGAACCATTTGGTCTATAGTGTAATATTATGGTGGTGGTGGTGGTGGTGGTTTTACCCAAGCACCAGGGGAGTTGGTGATTGTGAGTCTAATCTGTGTCTCCAGGTAGTGTTGCCATGGAAACCACAGGATTCCCTTCCTCCAGACCACACCCACTCAGTGCCTTGTCCTACCTTTCCGTTCTTCTCTGATTGTACACCCAACTGGAATAATCCATGTGATTTATTCCTAAAAGGTTGGAAGAACAGTCTTACATGACCTCTTCCTGTCAAAAGGGTCCTTGAAATCACTAGGCGGAAGTAATTCCATGAAGAAAGGAGGTGAAATGATTAAAAAGACAGGTCAGAGGACAAAATGGAGTGAGTTGATGAGTGGAGATTTGTGGGTGGATCATCCAAGCCAGTGTTTCCATTTTTCCCTCACTGCTGTCAGGGAGCAACTGGCCCTTTGTTCATGTAAATGACAGGCTTTTAAGGGATGACCCCAGCCATTAATTTAAAACAAAACCACCTCCAATTTCTCCCTATGGATCAGCTGCTTCCATGGAATCACAAATGAGTTGAGCTGGGTTTCCTGGGATGGTAGGGCTGTCTTTTCCCTCTCTCTGTAGCAGGAAAAGGAAATTTTGCTTTAGGAAAGAAAAACTGGTGAATCTCATCTCTATGGTCTTCAAAAATGTTAATATCTAGTCCCATGCGTGGAATCATCAACAGATTTTCAGATTCTTTTCTTGGCCTTTTCTTCAGATTCGATCTGACCCTTGCCATTCAAAGCTCCCTCCCCTCCCCATGTACTCACAGCTTTTCTGCAGCCCTTAACCCAGTTCCATTTACTTGTAGCAACAGTTCAGTCGATAAACACCATTTGCAAGGATGGCCTGAGTTCCAGGGCTCGGTTGCTAAGGCCATTGTCTCTTCTTCAAAGTCAACCTGTGTTTACTTCCGGTGGTCTCTCAAGAAGAAACAGAAGGCAAATTCGAGCCCTCCATCTGACACTTCTAGCTGGTGACAGGGTTAGGATGCTCTATTCCCAAACATGGCAACTTGGAAACTGGGAAAACAGTAGCAGCAAGCCACAAAAATGAGAATTCTTCCTACCTCCTCTCCCTAGCATTGGGCTTTAAAGTGCAGAAAAAAAAAAACTATCTGTGAGATGCCTGTTCTGGAGAGGTCCCCTAACCCCATTTTCTTACAAGGGAACACTCTTATCTCTGAAAGCACAGGGACACAGAGGGAGCAGAATCTCAACAAAGTGGCCTTGCTTCCCACCCTCTGCCAGCAGCTTACAGATGGAGCTGAGCCTTTTGGCGCCTTCCTGTTTCTTCATGACTGAAGAAATAAAGTTTTCCTTGGACTAACACAAAGACACAGACAGCTTTTTCTGTTTCTCTAGGCCTTTACTTCCGAAGGTTCTTGTGTCACATGAAATGCTTCTTAAATCAATCTGCATGGTTTCCCCTCAGTAATTTCTTGTTTGTATTTGGGTCTTTGGCCTCGGCTCTCAAGATGGCTAAGGAGAGGAGATGTTCCCTCCTTACACTGATATCCCTCATGTCTAGGGAATTGGTTTTAGCCTTTTTCCTGTTCTTGTTGTAATTCTTTTCCCTCTCTTTTCAACATTGTGTTGCCCAGGCTCACCCCAAACTGGCAATTCTCCAGCCTAAGTCCCCCAAGTGCTGGGATTGTAGGCATGAAACACCACATATACCTTCCATGTCTAGTTTACCTCTTTCTTTACAGAAAGATCAGGTTTGGGGGGAGTCCCACTCCTGAACGCAGTATACTTTAACCTAGAAGAATTCACCTTGAGTTTGAACCTATAGTAAAAGCTGATCTGAACCTGACACAAATCATGCTAAGCACAGCAGGGATCAAGACAAGCTCTTAACAGCAACCTCTACAGAGAGCTGGACAAGAACTAAAGCAAGGGGGACACACCCTACAAAGAGAAGGGATTCTCAGAAATGGATCAAAACTCCTTAGTGTTCTGATGACCCCCTAAAGATTCATCCTCCAGTGTGTTAGCTGCAAGTGACTAGACAAAGTTGAATTTGGAAGCGAGCAGTCTGGACAAGATGTGCTCACCTCTAATTTTCAAGATTTATTTTGCTTTTTATTTGTGTGTATGTATGTGTCCATATGAGTATATGCCAATGTATTCAGGTGTCCATAGAGGCCAGAAGGGGGCGTTGGATTCTCTGCAGCTGGAGTTACAGGAGTTTATGAGTAACCCAATATGGCTGCTGAGAACAGAACTCTGGTCCTCTGTGAGAAAAGCAAGAACTCTGGTTGAGCCATCTCTCCAGTCCGTCACCTATAATTTTGAGAATCTATACTAAATGGTGATTCAGAGCTCTTAAGTATTCATTTTAGAAAGTGAGAAGCTGCCAGTTGCCTTAGCTAGAGGCAACACAGCCAATGCCAGACATGAATCACCCTATAGGGCTCTTTCTCAAAACAACACAGGATTAGCCCTAAATCAGAGTATTGGAGCCAGATACCTTCATCTGTTTATAATCTCCTTTGCCTCTGGTTGCTGTAAAACCATTTTCATTTTGCTCACGAGCAGACCTGCTTGGCGAAGCACATACTTCTCCTTAGCCACCCAGGCTGTCTTAAGGAAAATAAAATCCGACTTGGTACATCAACACCATGGGGACAACGGTAATAAAAGAGTAGAGCCTGTACAACGAACACGGCATGCTGGCAGGTATTTAGACTCAGCTTTAGAATTTGCTTGAAGTCAGTTCTGTCATTTACTGTATGAGTGTCATCTGAGAAACCATTTTCCAACTTATACCCTTTGCCTCAGTTTCCTTCCCTAAAAGCATAGGATTAGAAAGGATGAGTGCAGGGGAATAGTAAGGAGTCTTTCTTGGAAAGCTGCCTGGCTTTTTTTTTTTTTTTTTTTTTTGTTGTTGTTGTTGTTGTTTGCTTGTTTTCCCCCCACATATAGAAACTTACAAAAAAAAATCAAAAAAGCAAAACAACCCAGCTCTCTAGATTCAGTGCCCTCAGGAAGAACACTGATGTCAAAAGAGACAAATACCAAGCCGTTCTCTGCCTTTACTAAGCAGAGTCAAACCAAAAGCAAACCACATTCATCTGACTTTGAGCTTTTTCCGCTTTGAGTATTTTTCAAAGAAAATGAGATCTAGGTGAAGGAAGGTCCATGGTGTCAAGCTGAAGAGGTTCTTTAGTTCTACTTGAGGTTAGCACAAAGGCAGGTTTATACATAGGAGTAGAGGAGGGGTTTTCTCTCCTCACACTATTGGGGTTGGATGATTCTTTGATTGCTGAGGGCTGTTCTGTGTGTGGTAGGAAATTTAACAGCATCTTTGGCTTCTACCTACTAGATATAAGGAAGTCATTCCTCTCTCTACCATAGTTATGACAACTCAGGATGATGTCTCTACAGATTGTCAAATGTCCCTGAGAACAATACTATCCCCACTTGAAAACCACTGGAATAAATGATAGATAGACAGGCAGGTAGGCAGGCAGACAGACAGATAGGCTAATAGAAAGAGTATAGATAGACAGTAGATGATAAATCGATGAAAGACAGATGATAAGAATAGATGTTGATATATAAGGATATAGGTAAGAGTGATTGATAAATGGATCTCAATGGCTAAAAATATTACATGTCCCATAATAAACTCACAATTACCCTTTGAACACACGGACCCAATCATGTCCATTAGATGTTTGCAAGTCCTTTCTGCTTATCAAATAGAATTTAAACTCTAGTATTTAATGGTATCTTTCACATTTGCTCTCTTTCACTGCAGATATATTTCTCACAGTGTGTCATTCTTCTCTCAACCTTTATACATACAGACACATACTACACACACACACACACACACACACACACACACACACACACACACACACAGCTTTTCCAGAAATTTTCAAACATAGCTTGCATTTTTTTTATCTTACCCTTTCATCATTTTTTTTTTAATTCTCCTACTCTATCATAGTCTAATCTATAGAACAAATGTTCCAGTTTCAAGGCTAGACTACATGTTATCTGTCCTGGAGAGTCTCTTCAACATTCAATATCATCCTCAGGAGCACTTGATCAGTTACGAGCTGCAGTTCTCTGATCCTTCCTTCTGATGGCTCTGATAGCTCTCTTCATTATAGCTTATTGAGGATATACTTGCCTTCCCTGTAATTAAAGACTGCATTCTGCTCATGGTTGAGCTAATACTGTCCCTGCTGGCTCATAACAGGCATCCCGTGGAGATTTGTTGAGTCTGAGAAGATGCACTCTCTCTTGCTTTAAACTTCAAAGCCCCTCTAATTCTTGGCGTTTCCACAGACACTAATTGAACACCTGCAGTGGACACACCACCACACAGATTCAGGAAAGGGCTGTGTAGCCCAATGGGGATTATACCAATGTGTAAGTAGAGACAGTGCCACGGTGGATGTTCTTTGGGAATACAAAACAATGTTTTCGAATTGGGAGACAGAGAACACATTTGCTTGGAAGACCAAGAACGGCTGTGGGGAAGGTAAATCAGGGATACCAGGCAGCTCTAAAGAGCCAGGAATGATAGAAAATACAGTTAAATCATGGCAAATAGCCCTGAGACCACACTGCCTGGCACTAGATCTTCAGCTCAGCTGCATGGCTTTGAACAAGTGGAAATGACTCTAGCCCCTTGTTCTTCCCTTGCTGGATGACAATAGTAATTTTGTTTGTTCATATTGTTTTGCCATGCTGGGGATTGAACCTTAAGCTTTGCATTTGCTAGGAAAGTGCTTCTACCACTAAGCTGCATCCCCAGCAGGCAGTATTAGCTTATGGAGATGGAGATAGAGATGTAGATAGACAGATAGCATACATGGACACATTGATAAACAGTGAATATAGATGGGCAGATGGATAAATGGGTGATAGATAGATGTACAGATAGTTACAAATAGATTATAGCTATAAACATACATACCTTTATACACATACATATACACATGTATATATGTGTATAGTAGTGATGGATAAATAGATGATGGATAGACAGAGACAGATCTTGATTGGAGCCATATGAACTCAGTGAAATAGTGCATGAAAACTCATCACACATAGGATTTGACATGACAATTACTCAATAAGTCATAGACATCATTACTATCACTGTCTGTGACTTTTCTGTTCCCAAGTAACCTAAACTTATGAGCAGATTTGATTTTTTTTTTATGCTCACTGCTCATAAAGGGTCTTTAAACTTGGTCCTTTGGTCTGTGCTAACTACCTTCGGTGCCCTTTGCCCAATATTTTGAGAGTTAGGACCTGATTCCTCAGAAGCAATGCATGATCAAGTACAGTCTGATAGCCTAGGCTAGGAGAAATGAATATTGTGGTACAGAAGGCTTCAGCCATTGACTGAGGTGATAGCTTTGTGTGAAACTGTAAAGCAGGACTAAGAGGTGTCTTGTTTTCAGGATGAGGAGGACGTAGCTGAGGCTGTAAGATTCTGTGAGGGAGGTGCGGTGAAGGGCTTCAGACCTAATGAAAAAGCATGGATTCCTAACTCCTACCTGCAGAACAGGTACTGTCTGTATTAGGCAAGGCTTTCTAGAGGAACAAAAGCAATAGAACGAAGAAGTACATATTTGCACAGTCAGAGGAGTTTATCAGATTAGCATATACCACCATAGCTGAGTTGTTCAATGATGCTTTGATGCTGCACGGACTGAGAACCTTGTAACCCCTCAGCCCACAAAGCTGGATGCCTCAGCAGCTCATCAGTCTCAGTCTGGTGCTGAAAGGTGCGAAGATTTCCTATTGAGTGACTGGTAGTTAGTCCATGTAGGGAGGCAGAGGATGCTGGGTTTGGTGCCTGCAGAGAACGGCAACAGCCACAGCAGTGGCCAGTAAAGGAGGAGGGACAGACACACCGACCCAGAAGAAGCAGAAGCAGGCAAGCAGTAGACACTTCTTTCTCAGACTTCTCAACATCTGGGTCACCTGTTGGGAAAGTGGTTCCCTCTCTGAATGGGGAGGGTCTTTTCCCCATAGTTAGTCCTTTCTGGAAATGTCCTCACAGACACACAGGGATGTGTTTCCTAGTTATGTCCACATCTTGTTCAAGTTCACTATCAATATTAGTCATCACATCATATGAACACATCATAACAGGACTTAGCTGGCAACATTTAGTATATACCAAAAATGCAACCCTATTCTTGGACTGGGGTGATGGATCCATTACCAAAATACTCAATTCAATCCTCCAGAACCCACATTCCAAAGCCTGGCATGGTGATACACAACTGTAATCCTAGTACTATAGAAACAAAGACAGGTGCATCCCTGGGGCTTGCTGGCCAAGAAGCCCATTGTAATCAGTGAGTTCTAGGTTAAGTGAGAAACTCTGACTCAAGAATATAAGGTGGAGAGTGACTAATGGAACACCTGTTGTTGGTTAGTTTGACTGCCAGCTTGACACAACCTAGAATTGCTTGGGAACAGAATCATACTGAGAAGTTATCTAAATCGAGTTGACCTGTTGGTATGTCTGTAGGGGTTGTCTTGATTGTTAATGGATATAGGAAGAGCTGAGATGCAGTGAAATACTACCGAGGATATATTTTGTAAACTAAAGAGATAAAATGCCAATTGTGTGCTGTTGTTATTTTTACCTATAATGGATCATTCTTAAATATGACATTATGTGATGATTGAAAAGTCACTGGACCTGGATACAGAAACCTCAAGCCTGAGGCTGTTCTTAGAAGCACATGGAGACATAGCATATTGATCTTGAAAATGAGGCATGGGTGAAATCATCCTGCAGGTCTTCCCAGCTCCCATATGCAAAGCTTTTCTACTGTAACTGCTTCAGATATTAAAATGAGGCAGCGAGGACTTCCTTCTTGTCTCAAATTTATACATATTTCATGTACAGGAGGTAAATATATTCTGAGAAATCCCACAGCATAGAGCTGCATAAATGCCTATTATGGAATACTTTCAGCATCTACAATGTGTGAGGCACTAAACTTCCCATCCAAGCCTTCCTAAGCCTGTGTGGTTGAAAATATACTTTTACTTTGCATTATCTCATGTGGTCCTTTCAAATGGCTTGGATGAAAGTCAGGACAGAAGTACTAGGGGCATTTCACTCAGAGATAAGTAGAAGATGTTGGAACTCTATAAGCCTTGTCTACCATCCTATATCATCTAGCCAAATGGGAGTCCAGATGTGATCTTAGAACCCTTGGACTCATGGAAATGTGCCATTTAAGCTTTGTGTCATGGTCCCTGTGTTCAAGTTTTCAGAGGAACTAATATGAAGTAAATAGAAGCTTCTAGTAGGTGCTGATTTCAGCTAGAGTAACTTGTATTTTTAAGTTCATTAAAAATAAACACAGCTTGGGTTGCCAACAAATCACACTACTCATATGATTAGATTTGATGTTTACTGCCCCTTGGAGTGAGATGTTATTTCATAGACTTCATTGTGTGACTTTGCACTGATTTAATGGGAAGGGCTAGTTTGTAGTATTTACATGCAGATTTCTCCCATTCATTGTGGAACATACATTAAGCCAAATGAGTAGCAATGTCGGGGAGTGGGACAGGATTTTCCTTGAAAACAGAGATACCTCAGAAAGTGTGTGTGTGTGTGTGTGTGTGTGTGTGTGTGTGTGTGTGCGCGGTGGCAGTGGAGGGGGGGGCACATGACATCTACCAGAGACAGAGACAGCATGCAAGTCACTGCTTCTTTTGTTGCCTGCTGCTGGAGACATTGGAAAGGGCATTATTTAAAAGTTTCCAGATATTTTCAAAAAATGGATTCATCTGCTGTTTTTGTGATACATCTGGATCCAGCATCCATTAATTTTTATTTTATTATTGTTATTATTATTATTATTATTATTATTATTATTATTATTAGAGACAGGGTTTCTCTGTGTAGCTTTGCGCCTTTCCTGGAACTGGCTTTGGAGACTAGGCTGGCCTCGAACTCACAGAGATCCTCCTGGCTCTGCCTCCCCAAGTGCTGGGATTAAAGATGTGCACCACCACCTGGTCCATTAATTTTTATTAAACAGTTGAGAACAAAATGAACTTATATTTTAATAGAGGGTGGGATGAGGGTATAAACAAGTAGAAACAAACAATTTCAGTCAGAGAAAAGGGTTATGAAGGAAACAACCAAGGAGAGAAGACAGATAGTGGAGCTGGGGAGGAGCCCAGTCTGTAAAGTACTTGCCTTTATGTGCACGTATTTAGCATGTACAAAGCCCTGGGTTTAATCTTCAGTACAATTAAAAGTACCAAACAGAAGAATGTAAGCCCAGTGACCACTAGGGACAGGCTGGCAATTGCTCAGGAAGAAACAGAGGTACCAGTGAAGCTAAGTTGGTCCCGGCTTACAGAGAAGTCTATTGTTTGAAGCTTGGGGAAAGGAAGGAATGAAAACAAATATAATTATAGCTTATGGTGCTGAGGGACTGAGGGTACCAGCATCCCATAGGGACTACAAGACTGGAGATGTAGGGAGAAATTCAGGAGCTGTATTGTAACAGTGTTCAGTTTCAGTCACTCACCCACTACCTGGGGACACCCCAGTTATACAAATCTGGAGCATTAGGATCAGTTTAGCATTAGAAAAATGATCATGGAAGCCAGCGAACACACAGGAGGCATTTAAGATATAGGATGCGGACTTTTAATTTCACAGACACAAATAAAACACAGACCGCTGAAGTGGTCATGATGTAGGAGGATAACCAGGAGAATGTGATGCTGTGAAAGACAAGGCTACTACACTGTGTGGGACTGAGAAGTTGGGTGCAGATTTTATCATTGAAGTTACTGCAAAATGTTTAATCGTTGATAAGGAAGCTCCAAGTGTAGGGCTGTGTTCAGCAAATACTTCCTGTGAACACCGAGAAGTCAGGAAAAGCCAGAGTTTGGGTCTGGTTCTCAGTTCTGCTGTGTGCTAACTGCTTGGCCTGAGACCCTTTGGGGAAGCAACTCTGAACGCATCATCTTGGAAAATGCTTTACCCCAGCGTATTAGTCAGGTTCTCCGAGAATCCAGTACTGAGAGAAAAAGAGAGGGCGTGGTTATTATAAGGAACTGACTCACATGATAATGGAGGCTGACAATACTCAAAACCAGCGGGAGAGCTGGCCTTCTGGAGACCCTGGTTTAGCTTCAGTCCACCCCCAGCTTGAGGCTTGAGATCAAGGAAGAGCTGATGTTTCGCTTTAAATCAAAGGCAAGGAAAACCTATGTTCTAGTTTGAGGGCTGCTGGCAGAGGAGTCTGCCTTCCATTAAGAAAACGCGCAGTAAAGGAAACTATCTATGCCCTTGGTCTATTGATTTAAACGTTAGACTCATCTGGAAACAACCCAGCGCAACGCTTCACCACACACCTGGGCCGGTTCGTTGAACCTTATATAAAGCCAGCCATCACACACAGGCTTAATAATGTCTTGTTGGGGATGTTTCAGAAAAGGCTCTTATAGATGTATTTCTTCAAAAGGCCCCTTAGCCAAGTACCCTCCACAGAGCAGGGTCCAAAGACTCAAAGATAACCGATTACAAACAACTGGAACAAATACTTTTTCAGAACTAATTTAAACATGTGTTTCGTGTTGTAATACTACAGCGAGTGTAAACAGAGGCTAAGCTGACAGGCACAGTGAGCCACTGGTGGGTGGGGTTGCTTTTGTTTGAGGTCCCACCCCCGCCACGGGTCTGTGAAAGATTATCTTATTTCACCTTTAGGACAAGGGGAAAAGCCGTGCCTCAGGCTTAGAGGACTGATCTCCCTCGCTATGCCTTCTGATTGTCGGCTTCCCTTCCGTAAACTCACCATTCTTGGTATCTAATTCCTCTGGTATTTGGGTTTTCTCTTCCTCTATACTAGACACGAGTGCGGATGCTCACACACGCCGATAGGTGGCAGCAACCTTCTGAAACAGCCGCAGAGGTAGCACAACCTTTCACACAAGCGCTTGAGACTTGGGGTGCAGCCCAGGCGAGATGGGGTGTTAGCGTTCACACAAGCTGCCCGCTTTTCCTCTCCAAAGAAAAAAAGTGATGCTGCCCGGCGCCCATTAAAACATATAATTTTAAATAAAACTAACACTCACGGAACGATTCCTATCCTTTTACCTTCTGGTTCAAATGTATTCAAAAAGCAAGTTGTAATCTTCATGATTTTGCGTGTGCTGCCTCTTATCATTTCAGCGGCAAGCAGGAAGATAGAACAGAACGACGCATTTCACCATGGCTGCAATCAGTGAGATGCAGATACCCAAGTAGATTTATCGTTCCCTGAACTTTACTTAAAGGTAATTGGTGTGGAGAGATTGAGAATGGACATGTTTGCCCAATTACTGATGTCTTCGCCTAGTAGGAGTGTGATATTGCACAGGCCACCCCACATGCAGGTGCTGAATGCGCTCTTTCTTAATAAAAACAGCTGACCCTGGGGCTGGGAGGGAGTCTCAGCTGATAACGCGCCTGTCTGTGAGCATGAGGACCTGAGCTTGGAACCTCAAAACTCACTTTAGAAGCTTAGTGCTGTGGCACAGGTCTGTAACCCCAGAACTGGGGAGTGGGCAGGTAGAGCGTCAGAGCTTCACCAGTCCTGCAGTCTAGCCAATAGGTGAGCTCCAGGTTGAGGGAGAGACCTCGTCTGAAAAACTGAGATGCAGAGTGATTGAGAAAGACACTGGATGCCAACCTCTGCCCTCTACCCATGCTCACACTCATGCACGCTCACAGGGACACTAATGCACTCATATGAACATATGTACACATACCAAATACACACACAAAAAAAGTTGATATAGATGCTAAGGCCTTTGTCTTTCTACATTTAACATTGCCTTCTTCCTAAGTAGCTCTATAGACTGCAGGGATTCATGGAACATTTTAGAAACCTGAGTCTATGCTGTGGAAATAACCTGAAACTGCCCAAGATAATCATTTAAGTACTCTACTGGCTTGGACAATCCAGAAAAATAGGATAAAGTCTTCACTGCCAGCCAGATTTCACACACACACACACACACACACACACACACACACACACACACACACGGTCTTGAGTACTGATTATTAGCCTTCTTGGCCCCTTTACTGGGCAGCACCAAACCATGGGAGAGAGAGAATACAGTACAAGAGCCATGGGTACTGTTTTCTAAGTACTTTATGTGGATATTTCTCCTAAATATTTTATATGTGTTTTTGAATAGGAAATTCACAGCCATGGCTTCAAATGTTTTAATTTTATTAAAAGAAATGAAATTAAGGGATTCCTTCAAGTGCCTGCTACCCACCTGCAGGTTCTTGGCGTGTCCTTCCAAGGCAGAGATAGGAGGAAGTATTTGTCCTTATTTTCTCCTCTTTTTTGGGGAAGTGGGGTGTTTTGAGACAGGGTTTCCTGGAACTTACTTTGTAGACCAGGTTGGCCTCGAACTCACAGGAATCCGCCTGCTACCACCACCCGGTGGTTTTTTTTTTTTTGTTTGTTTATTTTCTTTATTTTAAATAAGAAACTTTTGCATTTTAAAGAAGCACTATAGCTTGGAGATCATTCTAAACAGATATATAGAAAGATCTCTTATTCTGTTTTATAGATGCATGATAACCTGCTATTTGACAAATCAAAATGTGCCCATATATATATATGTATGTGTATGTAATATAAAATAGTGCATAGCATATATGTTGCATGAATAACATATACATATATTATGTACATAGATACACATGTATGTTAGTTTCCAAGGCATGCATACTAGGCTAGCCTCAGATGTGATACACAGCCAAAGGACCTTAAGCTCCTTGGTCTGCCTGTCTCTACTTCTCAAGTACTGAGATTACAGAAGTGTGCCAACATATCTTATATGTCTTATGCAGGGGATTGAACCCAGGGCTTCACGTGTGCTAGGCAAGCACTCTACCCACTGAACTACATTTATGCCCTCCCCTCCCCCCATTTTATTGCATTCACCAATTTCCCACTAATAAATGTTTAACTTGCTCCTATTTGCAATTCTAAACAATGCTGTAAACAATCTCCAGATACATCTTTTCAACATGTCTCAGGTCATCTATGGCATTAACGGCCAGGAGTGTTATTGCTGTGTCTAAGAGTAAATGTCGTTTTTATCCTCTCTGGCATATATCACAATTTTTATGACTGAGTCTCGCATATTTGACATTTATTCCTATGCATTTATTTCTCACTTCCATCAAATCTTCTGAAAGCATCAATTTTGATTACTAAATTTATATTTTATTACTTTAATATATGATTAGGAGTGGTTTAAAAGTAACTAACATATGGCTGATGGTTACTCTTTGATTGTCAACTGGACTGGATTTAGAATCACCTAGAAGGCACAACTCTGTGTGTGTTTGTCAAGGAGTTACCAAAGGCGCTTTACTGAGAAGAGAAAACCTTCCTGGGATGTAATGAGCACCATCCCACAGGCAAAAGTCCTGGACTGAACAAAAAAGAGAGCGAGCTGGGCACCACCACGCAGCAGCTATTTTGTCAAAATAGGACAAAGGAGCTAAGACTTCACTGGGATTCTAGAAGTTTCACATTTGTTGTTTTCTACTAATACCTTTGTAAACTTTTCTGTCTGTCTTTTGTTTTACCTTTTGTGCATGTGGCATTGAGGTTTGAACCCAGAACCACATACATATTATAAATACTCTACAATGACCTATATGGCCCTACTCTTTTCTCTTTCTATGTGTGGGTGTTACATAAAACATATATAATTTGTGTGTACATTAAACAAGTTGTTTTAAGTGGTATTTTTTGAGGATTTGCTATTTACTGGCTGCATGAGGTTAAGCAAGATTCCCTACTATAGATTTACCTCTGTTTGCTTTCTTTTGTCTCTGTAGTCTTTGCTTTGTGAACGTGTAGCATTGTTCAGAGCAGGGATGACAGGTTTTCATGATGATGTTCACAAACCAGCATTGTGCAGTATTTTCTAAATTGTGCTTATGCTTTGAACAGAACTCTTCCTTGTCTGTGTTTCTGTTTTGTTTTTCAGTCTTAGCAATTAACCCAGGGCCTTAAGCATGCTGGGTAAGTGCTTAACCACTGAGCCACACCCTCAGATCCCCTTGTTTCTATTCCATTTTAGTTTGCCTTTACTTCTACTTGACTATTCATATCTTTGAAAACAAGTTGTTTTGATTTCACTTTTATTGAGCATAAAGTTTTATTTAATTTTGATCAAAACTGACACCTTTTGATATTAGTAGGTAATTCAATATCATTTATAATTATGAATGGTAGAGATATATTCAGCTTAGTGAATGCTAGGCAAACAATCTATGAACTAAGGAACAACCACAGCCTACAATGTATTTCTTAAATCCTAAGCCTTGAAGATTGAAATTACACTTTGATTCACAAGCTACAGAATAGATACTGTGTAGCACGAATCTTAAAGTTATTATTAATAAAATCAAACCTGAGCCAAGTATTGGGGTGAATGCTGGAAGATCAGAGAAGCAGAACAAGCCACAGCCACCTCACCTTGCCAATTCCTCAGCTGATCCTGTTTCCTCAGACTGGAAGCCTCTGTGTCCTCATCCAAATGGATCTCAGCTGAACTGCTGCTAAAAGCCTAAAAGCTTAACCAGCCTAGTTCCTGGTCCTCACGCCTTATATACCTTTCTGCTTTCTACCATCAGTTCCTGGGATTAAAGGTGTGAGTCACCATGCCTGGCAGTTTCTAGTGTGGCTTAGAACTCACAGAGATCCAAATGGATCTCTGCCTCTGGAAGGCTAGGATTAAAGGTGTGAGTGCCACCATTTTCTGGCCTCTATATCTAGTGGCTGTTCTGTTCTCTGACCCCAGATAAGTTTATTAGGGTGCACAATATTTTGGAGGACATAATATATCACCACAATACTGTATTAATAAGCATGGGGATATTGATTTTACTATGCATTTCTTCACTAAAACTCTTGGGTGATAAGGTACATCCTGAGTAGAAGTCATTTATTCATTTATCATTATTTGTATATGTGTGTGCATGTACGATATGGGGGAGCACATGCATGCATGGTATATATGCGGTGGGCCAGGGTACAACTTTGTGGAGTCAATTCTCTTCATCCACTTTTGCATGGGTTCAGAACTGGACTTGGGCTATAATCCATCTTGCCAGCCCAATGAGTGGCAACATTTTAAAAGACATTTTCTTCTCTAAGCAGCAGTAACGTTCAGTGAGCCATTGAGAAACAGATGTGCTGTCATCCAGACTTTGTTGCTCCATTTATAGAAAGAAGGCATGGTTGATTGAGTTCTGATGTTTAAAGAGTGTAAGTTTCTGGGAGTGGTAATTGCCTTCAACTTAAAGTCAATAGTTGCAAATAGCTTAAAGTAAGAGTCAGCCTGTCCTTTGGAGCTTTGAAGCCTGACATGGACTCCTCTTTAGCTATACAAGTCCTAGATAGCAGCAGAAGGCAGCTTGAGCTACAGCAAAAATGTGCTGCTTTGTGCAATCATCTTCATCATGTCCTTCCTGGATCCTCAGACTAACTATTGCAGCCTCTGCCTCAGCATCTGCTGTGCTTTGATGCTATGGACAAGCCATTATCCCTGAACCTTATGAGACACCCTTTGTCAGCTTCAACCTTCTGTAGCTTGATCTGCCCTTTCAAGCCTTGTGGAAATGACAAAAATAGAGCAAACGTTTTGGTCTGAGTTAGGCTTTGACCTAATGGGATTTTATCATCTGGCCTTCTATCCAGACCACTAGAACTTTCTCCATATCAGAAATCATGCTGTTTTGCTCCCCACATCATGCACTATGTTCACTGGAGTATTTATGGATTTTCATTTCCTTCAAGAACATGGCCTTTGCACTGACATCATGGCTAGCAGGTAGAGGAGGCCTAGCTCACCACTCTATGTCTTCCATGCTAAGCTTCATGATTTCTAGCTTTTGATTGGAAGGGAGAGCTGTACATCCCATCCTTTCACTTGAATGTTTAGAGGTTATTGTGAAGTTATTAATTGGTCTAATATTAGCATTGTGCAAACGGCTGGTTGGCAACAGTCAGAATGCATCCTCCTACAGATTAAATTTGTTGTCTTAAGGGGCTGGAGAAATGGTTCGGTCACATGTGCGAGTATGATAATGTGAGTTTCCATCATTAGCACCCACCTTAAAGCTGGCTGTGGTGGCACATGTCTGTAATTTCTGGGGCAGACACAGGAGGATCCATGGTGTTGGCTGACAAGCCAGTATAGCTAATAGGTAAACTCTGTGTTCAGTGAGAGCTCGTGTCTCAAATAATAAGACAGAATACCATTGAGGAAAACACCTGATGTTGCCCTCAGCTTTCACAGTCACACACATACACTTGCATGTACATGCACATACTCATGTGCACACACACACACACACACACACACACACATAACACATACACAAATTTTAAAAATCTGTCTTACGTGGACAGTGGAAATGGTGTCCCTAACAGTCATATTAGTGACACCAAAGATCACCCATTCCAGATCACCACAGCTCATAGAATGATGGAAGTATTTATGTGGCCCAGAAATGCAAAAGGTGCACAAACCATTGGGAAATCAGTGCAGCAGATTTGTCATGAAGATTTAATTTGTGAACAACAAAGAATCTGTGAATTGTGCTGAAGCCAGCTACCCTTGAGCTGTGCTCAGTGGTAACCATCATCTTTTATCCACAGCCCAATTTCAGTTAAGACTATTAGCTCTCTTGCTGCCAAACACAGTCCTGTTAACTGTGCTAATGCTTCTTTTCCCTGGCATGTGAGTTTTAAATGATTAGATTCCCAGTTGACATATGAAGCCATCAGCAAACTTACTGGCCTTCTCAAGTTCCCCTCAGTGTTCTTGTAGCATGTGGTTAGCCTAGGCTAGGTGTTTCCTCTTTCTCCTCTACCCTGCCTCCCTGCCCCTCCCCCTTCTTCATGTTATTTGGCACTTACTGTTTTCCTGTTCTGCTGTGCATCCTCTTCTCAATTGAATGTGGCTTGTTGTTAGCACAGCACAGACTGAGGAGAGAGAAGATCTCCGTGTTTGTGTGGTCAAACTGCTCCTTTTCACTCTACCAGCAGGGTCTGTTGACATAAACCTGTGACTCACCTTTTATCTTCTTAGGTGTCTTCTAAATGTTGCTCTATAGTTGTAGACAGTCTTAGTAAATAAGAAACACAGAGCCAAATACAGAGATAATAGCCAAAGAGATCAGAGCAATAGCCACAACTAACTTTAGCGTACCACCAGAAGTAGCTTCCCCTGAGAGAGCATTTCTTCCTTTCTGACTTGTCTCTTTATTGCCTTTCTGTTCTGCCTTTTCATTGGATCTAAACCTAACCACATGATTTCCTCATCACTGCCTGTCTATACAGACCTCCAGGTCTCTATGGTTGGTACTGGGATTAAAGGTTCATGTCTCCATGCTTGGCTGTGTCCTTGACTACAAAGAGACTCTTCCTGCCATATGACTGGATTAAGGGTGTGTGCCACCACCACCTGACTCTGCTTATGGCTCCCTATGACCTCTGATCTCCAGGCAAACTTTATTTATTAACATACAAATAAAATCACATTTTAGCACAAATAAAATATCACCATATATAGTCTTCTGGTATTGAACATTGCTACAGAGATGTTTTACCCACTCCTATCCACATCTTTACTACAATATGCTTGCCTGGCTTCCTAAATGTTCTTTTTCTTTTTCTTGTTTTTTTTTTTTTTTTTTTTAAGCTCTTTGCTCTTACTAGACTGTAACTTGACCTTGGTTGTTTTGTTTGACTAGTCCCCAACTTGTAGTATAACTGTTTACCATGCACACTTATGTATTTCAATTTAGTTCGACTTTGGCGTATTTGTTGTAATCGATTCTTCTTTGAGGATTCCTATTTTATTTATATGAAGTCTATTTTGTTTGTCATTCATATCAAACATTTTCTCTCCAATGCTTTTAACAATTTATTATCTTATTTTACTCATTTTTATTTCATTTTTATTTCTGTCTTTTCTCATGCTACTGATTCTTGTAATGACTGCTTTTTCTTTCCATTTCTCTAACAGCTTTGATCTCTCTTCTCTCTCTTCTCCAAAGAGCATGTTATAGGACCTACAGCTTTCTCACTGTGTTTTTCCTGAGTTGTCACATTTCTGCTTTTATGGTATTCCTTCTTGTAAGCAATTGTTTCATTAAGACCTCTAAAATAGTGCAAAGTGTTTGGTCACAATATCTTTTGCCTAGTGACACTGTTGCCATGGTAATAATCCATATCAGTTGGAAAGCTTTTTTTTCTCAGATCATTTCCACATCTGTACTCCACAGATCTTTTAAAAATTACTTAGCATTGAGAAACTGGCTTTCATGATGCAGCTAGGAGCTGAAGAAGCAGGTTAGCATTCTAGCATTCACAGCAAAGGCTGCTCTATCCCCATTTCCACAGACGACGACGCCTTCTACAAATTCTTGTTCCTCTTTGTGAGGCTATATTTCCAATTATCTGGCTCTTGAGACTTCTCAGAGCCAGTCTAGCTCTGTCATGTCTTCTGACACCAGCATCGATTCTTCTAGAACACCACATTCATGTGTTCAAAGAGAGATGCCATCTTGCACTGCCTGACCTTGACAACAAATCCCATGTCTCCTTGGCATTTCTTTTCGTGAGGATGTTATTTACTGTTCTCTGAGCTTCTCATTTCCATTGCTCACCACTGGCTTCTGCCTAACTGTGGGTGTCTGAAAATTCTCAGACATTTTGAAGCCTGAAGGTAATCTAATTTCCAAATGTTATGGACAACTGAGTTAACAAGATGTTTTATCTGCTTTTCCAAGAGAAGTGGAGGAAATATTCATTTAAAGATACACTCTGATTAGCTTGACATTCCTGTTCACATGTAGGTTCAGTTTCTTCCAAGTGTTTGTTGAAACTGATTCTGTCATCCTGTTTTCTGTGTCCCCCTTTATGCCACTTCTGACCTCCATGAGCCTTCCTCCTGTCATTCATTATCACAGATAATGTTTCCCATGTCCCACTCTCATTTTTCCTGTCTTGTTACTTTCTAATTTAAAACTGTATCTCTCCCAGCCTTAGTTTATCATGAAGTATGGAAATGAATAGTATATGGACCATGTATTAGCTTAGATATCATTGTAATTGTCTACCCATAAACCTAATGATGATGTTTAGGCCACTGATTAATTTCCAATAATATTCATGCAACAAGGCTGAGCATATAAATGGTGGTTCCTTATTCGGAGAGTCCATGACTTTCTAAAACCACCAGCTTCTTTCCAACATCTATTAAGTTTGTATCAGATAATGAATAAAGCTTACTAATAGGGTTCCTTGAAGTCAGATGACTGCGATGTACCAAGTCTGGTGGTGTTTCTACCAAAGCAGGAAGACAGCAGCAGTGGACTGTACTTCCAGCTCTCTTCTGCCTGTGCACAGTCACAGGATACACCTTCCTCTGACTCCCTCCCTCTGGTGCTGTGAAATGCCACCTGGGTATTTTCCAGTGTCCCTGCTGTGTTTGTGTTCCCTGACCCAAGAGGCTGATGTTTAGCACTATACTGGGAAGTCCAGTCCCTACCCTAGCCCATCAGAGAACCGATCAACTCCACTTACTCTCCATCCTCTCTCAGGTCTTCAGGGCAGCACATTGCTTACCCTTAGTTCTGTGTCTTGTCATTTGGCTTCATCTATATGATTTATGCTGCCTTAAATCCATGTCTCCATTTCCAGGATAGTTTCATATTTGGCTCTAATTTCTGGAATTTGCCTAAATTCACCTTCCAGATATATCCCAATTTCAAGAACAGAAGTCCAGATGAGTGCTCAGCTCCCCCAGGCTTCTCTGCTAACCAGTCCCTCTCCAAGGGTGACTATGGCTACCTGCCGCCGCCCCCCACACACACACTATGTCTACATATCACAGGAAATGGAAACTTGCTTCTTTCACAGATTTGAAATGAAGCTCTGAGGTTTATGTGAGGGGAGATGTATTAACTACTCAGCTCTTCCAGCCCTGAAAGTACATGTAACTGTCTACCTCCTTCCCTCATCTCAGCATCTTGTTTTTTAGAAACAGAGCTCAACTATGTGCAAGTGAAAACCCTCCCTCCTGGATACAACTCTCGGGGGTTAGACATTGCTCTTGTTCCCCCAAGAAAGACTTCACAGTAATAGTTTATCTCCATGACAACCACGGGAGCTAGATTTTTTTTTTTCTGCTGTGTTTTCTCATTTTTATTTTTAACTTCTCATCTAAGATAATCAGTGTTTGAAGTGTACAATGATTTCACAGCTAGGTATTTACTGAGCCCATATTAGGTTAAAGCTCCCTCAGAATGAGACATAGGCTATGTTCACAATCTAGGACCCCTGGTCTAAGAAATTTGGTGACTTTCTTTAAAATTGAGCTTGTCATTTATTGACAGAAATTTTAAGCAAATGAATTTATTGTGTCTTGTATTGAAGTTTTTTGTTCTTTTTGTTCTTACATTTAAAAATTGAAGGCAGTTCTACTGCAAGAAGACCCCAAATGATATGTTTTGTAATATGGAAGTTGCTGCCCAATAGAGCTGAATGAAACTTGGTATGTGTTTCTGTTTATTCTTTTCCTTGGTAGAGTATTGGTCTGTGACTGGCTGAAATTCTCACCTCAGCATATTCCAAAGAGGAAGCATGTCATAGCGTCTTGGTAAAGGCTCTCTTGTATTGGTGGCAAAGCCTCACTGTGGTATCACAGATGGACTGTCCCACTGAGCCTGTTATTTGTGAAATACCTGCTCTCTTAAAAAGCAGCCTGCTGCTCTGTGCTGCCTTCACAAAAGAGAAATCCATTCTTTCCACAAGCAGTTGTCAAGCATAATAAAGAAAAACTGGCAGAATAATTTGGATGGTTGCCAAGTCCAGGTTAATATTGTGTGAAAGAAAACATATGGGACAACAATAATTTAAGAGCAATAGACACCTCCGTCTAGAAGACTGTGGCACAGCCACCAATACACCGTTGTAGTCAGAGGGGTGGAGTGGACATCATGGAGAACTATGGGCAGTCCCAGAATTCTGGGCAAAATAATCCATGAATGGAAAGCAGACATATATATCCAAGTGTCTAACTTCCTGCCAGTCTAATACAACAGTCTCCATTATTCTTTAGTTTCCAAGAAAGAAAAAGTTTTAATGTGTTAGCTAGAGATTTGATGCTTACATATGAAGCATTCTGTGTACATAAAAATACTCTCATTGGGAATTGTGTGCTTTTCCCATGATGTTCTGTTTTTTAATAACGTAATTCCTAAACTATCCACAGACCCAAAGGGCAGAGGGCAAGTCTTTCTTCCTCAGTGGAAGGGAGGGAAGGAAGGAAAAAGGGGGAAGAAAGTAGATGGAGAGAAAAAAATAAGAGAGGGGGAAGAGGGGAAGGAGAGGGAACTATCCAAGACAAGTACTGTCTACTGGCTTTTGATCATGGACCATGTTAAATTACGTCTTACAGGGACTGGAGTGAGGGATCAGCAGAACGACTACTCCTCTTGCAGAGAACAAGAAGTCAGTTCCCAGCAACCACACTGGGTATCTCCTAGTGGCCTGTAACCCAAGCTCAAGGGAGTCAGAACCATTCTTTTGTCCTCCATAGTTACCAACACATGTACACAGCACACACACACACACACACACACACACACACACACACACACACACACGAGAGAGAGAGAGAGAGAGAGAGAGAGAGAGAGAGAGAGAGAGAGAGAGAGTGTGTGTTGGGGGAGGGAGGGATGGAGAAAGCACAGTCAAGAGCACAGTGAGCAAGAGTTGAAATTTGGAGCCAGTTAGCTCAGGTTCATGTGTCAGCTCTTCTATTAGGCTCTGTATCCTTAAGCTTGCTTTTTTAGCAACTATCAACTTGAAGAAGCAATCCTTTCCCCATTAGTTTTGGGGTGAGGTATGTAAATGAATTTGGTTAAGCAAGTATCATCCTTGTAGTACTGGTTTGGAAGGCATACAAATTGCAAAACTGAGGGAGTCTTGGGGAGAAACTAAGGGTTGGGACCTTGCAGCAGGATTAGTCTGCAGAGAGGGACTGAAAAGGAATTGGTGAAGTCTCAGCTATGGGAAACATTTTACATCCAAACCAGAACAGTTGACAATAACATAGGACACATATCAAACACATAAGCACATACACATATCTTACATAGTTCAGGACTCTCTGCCAAGGAAATGATGATACCTCCCAATGAACTGGGAATTCCTACATCAACTAACATTAAGACAATTTCTCATAGACATGCCCACAGACTAACTTGATCTAGAGAATTCCTCAAGTGAGGCTTTATTTGCAAGTGATTCCAGTTTATGTCAATCTGACAGTCTTAGCTAACCAGGGTAAGTGGATAGGTGGATTTCAATTTGAGTAGGCTATACCAATAGCAGGTAGGGAGCAGAGCTAAGCCTCAGGTACAGCCAACCGTTCCCTTGGTGCATACTTCAAGTGAACAGATGGCATGTCTATGAGGGATGTTGCCATCACAATCTTGGAAGTCCTCCTCTTTATAGGGTCCAGGTGAGGGTGCTTAGTGCTTCCCTTAGTCTGGTATGCCTGAAAAGTTCTTGGGCCTGATTCTCCTGATCTGATTTTAATGACTCCATGTGTTTCTATAGTCCCAATTTACCTTTATAAATTTAAAGGTTGGTTTCTTTTTAATTTTAGGGATAAGTTAATTATGAGTCTGTGTCTCCTGGGTGGAGTTAGGCAGATGGTGTTGTTTATATGCTTACCATCACTCTGTCTTTATATTTGTACTCAAAATGGAGCCAAATGATAGCTCTACAATAGAGTCTCTAGGGGCAAGGCACAGCCTGAAAACAAAACAAAACACTGTTCTACCCAAGAGAGAATAACATAGAACAGGGCAATGCCTGACCTCAATAGCTACCCCTCTCACATCATCAAAACTTGATTCCTAAACTCAGAGGAACTTTCTAGTTGGTAAATAATTGCTATATAGGCCAAATGGTGTATCTTGATTCCACACGAATAGGCACTCCTGAGGGCTTGGGATCCATCTAGTTGAATCCATCTGGCTGTTAATATAGATCCCTTATGAGAAAATAACATTCATAAGTACAGTGTCCTTCAGATCTGTGAATTGTTCCGACAATTATCAAAGACGGAGAGGTACAGAAATCTCCAAATCTGTAGTCAACTGAGCACAGTAAAGGTGGCTTGGGATACCTCATAATTGTGGCTGTTATTTGATGTGTCAACAATTTTTGGAAAGACTTTGCCCCAGTATGTGAGTTCTAAGTTTAGGTCATGTCAACACTGAATTGAATTGCAGGAAATTCAGTCAGAGCTTGAGAACTGCTTTCAGAATACTCTTCTAAATGATGGATTCATTGATGTCAAGTTAGTTTCTTGCAATGAGCCACATGAGAGTATAACATGGTCATAGGCAAATGTTCCAAGACAGGGCTGATCTTCCCTCTGTCTCCAAGAACTGCTTGTTCAGCATTTATTGGCATACTACCATAGTGAACCAATGGTCTATGTTATTCAGTGTTTGTTATCAAATAAAAGGAAGAGTTAAGATGCCCAGAGCCTGAACATATTGGAAACTCCTCCCAGTAAATCTAAGACAATGTCCAGTCTGAATTGGGACCAGTCCTCCTTAACTACACTTCTTGTACAACAGCCCCACTTCATCTTAAATTTTGTTCAACTCTTGCATCAATTTGAACAATGCAAAATTCTTCTTTAAAAAAAAATTGGAGCTAGAAAAATGACTCTGTTGGTAAATTTTACTTACCTCACAAGCATGAGGACCTGAGTTCAATCCTTGGCACCCATGTAAAAGCTGGGCTTGGCAAGTATCCCTAACTAATCCCAGGGTTGGGGAAGCAGAGACAAGGTCTCTAGAACTCAGTGTCCAGCTACACCAGCTTAAGCAGTGCTCTCCAGAACCAGTAAGGAACCCTGTCTCAAAAAATAAGGTGGAGAGAGATTAATGAAGATACCGAAGTGATCTCTGGTCTACACACACACACACACACACACACACACACACACACACACACACACCACACACACCATGAAATTAAAATGAAATAAGGCAATCCTCTCTATTAATAAGCCAGGAAAAGCCATCTTGATGTCTTCATGCCAGCTTGTGATAGCTTTTGCATAGTTTTCCCTGTGACCTGTGTAGTTTATGTGGATATATAATAAGGTGCAGGCCTCCTTCACATGTGAGCTTTGGTTGGACTTAAACCATCTTCTAGGAGCTCTACAAAAAGGTCTTCTCCCCCAGGATGCAGGAAACTCTCTTGGGTGCTATGAGTTCTTCTAGATAATTAACCCAGCAGCACAGCTCCCAGCCGGAACTCTCCCTTTCCCCCATGATCCACTCTTTTAATTTTCTCCTAATTTGCTTAATATTTCTGCCTCCCTTACTTATAATTCACTTAAGAGCATGAGCACACATTCATTATCCCAGGGAAGCACTGTTTGAGGACCACCTGACCCTTTTCAAATCCAGTTTTCCAGTGCTCATTTAAAATGGAGACTGGGATATTTCCCTGCCGGTAGAAGTGAGGATTTAGTTGTATTCTTGAGGGATGCTGTTGAAATTTTTGCAATAAATTTGCAAGAACTGACTCATCCGATGTAATGAATCACATTAAGAATTTAATTAGAGCATCAAAGGTGGAGACTCAGGAATAGGAACTGACAGATATGGAGGCTTAAAACCCCAGCTCAGGGTAAAACTTCACAAAGGGATATTGCCTCCACAACACATACAAACACTCATACAGCAATACCTTCTTGCAATTTCTTGTTTTGGCCTAACCTACACTAAAACTGGTACATAATCCTTCCAACCCATCTCTGTATTATTTTTATTTGACTTTAATATATGCATGTGTACACTGTATATCTATATGAGGTTTATGTATTTATGCCTATGTGTTTGACAGAGCATCCTCTTGTTTGTATACTTGCATGTGGAGGCCAGAGATGGACACCAGGAATCTTCCTGGATTGCCCTGTAACTTGTTTTATTGAGACAGAGTCTCTCACTAAACTCAGAGCTTGCATTTTAGCTAGGATGACTGGCTGATGAGGTCCTCCTTTCCCTGCCCTCAACCCAGCATTGGGATCAAAGATCCATGCCTCTGTGGTTGGCTTTTTGAAAATATGAGTGCTAGGGATTTGAACTCAGGTCTTCATGCTTGCACAGCAGGCACTTTCTTCCCAGTCAAGAGAACTCTCTAACCTGTATCTTTAAGTTTTTCTCCATATTCAATGTATCCTGCACTCTGTATCTTCTTCTGTGAGATATATGGCAAGACTGGGTTTAGGTTCAGTGTCAGGCATCCCTAGAAGTTTCCATGATGAAGAAAATGTCTCATGTGTGTGTTGTGCATCAGAGTAGCATGTGGGGGAATTTAGTATACGAAATATGACTAGTGACACAATTGATAATCCTATTCAATCCAGATTAACATGTACTTACTTAATTTTGTGTAGCTAATAGGTGTTATGTTGGATGGCTCATCTGTTGATACACAAACATAAAGATGCTAAAGACAAGATTTGCTTTGCCAGGAGTGAAGCAATAAATTACAACAGACCTTGGTTCATGAGTGGTCATCTTCTCTGTGTATCTGCACTGTCTTCCCTCTGCTTATGCCTGTGTCCATGGTACCTGTTCTTACAAGGACATCAGTCATATTCCATTAGATGCCTGCGCAGTGACTGTATTTTCATTTACCCCTAAAAATACCTTATATCCAAATTGGTTATTGTATGAGCTTTCTGCCCCTGTGGCAGAATATCTGAGAAAACCAATTCAGAGAAGGAAAGTTGAGTTTGGCCTCATGGTTTCAGAGGTTCAGTCCACAGCCACTTGGCCACATTATTTCTGGGCCTGTGACAAGCTAGAACACCGAGTGGAAAGAGAAGAACGTGCTTACACTGTGGCAAACAGGAAGCCTAGGTGGGAACAGGACATAAGCATATTTCAAGGGAAAGACCCTTCCTCTAGCCAGGTCTCCCTTTCTGACATTCCTATCACATTCCAAGCAACATCATCTGCAAATGAAGCCTTCAAAACATGAGTTCTGGGGGACATTCAATGAACAAACCATATCAGTCACATTTTGGGATACTGGGTGTGCAGATTTCAACACATGAACTTCATGGACATAGTTCAACCTCAGCAGCACCTTTGTCAACTCCCAGAGACTTCTCCAGGTCGCAGCAAAGGTGGGTGTTGTCTGTTCCATTTCATGTGTTGAAATGAGATTTGAAAACCAGGGTGACTTTCCATGGTTGCACTTCCTAATGGAGGCAGGTTGGTGATGTTAAGACCACTGTGGTAGGCTGTTTCCTGCTTCCCCTGTCAAATGCTCCTGTAGGAAAGGGTCGATCTGCAGGTCTCTTTCCACAACTTCCCAAGCTCCTCTCTTTCCTCTGTCATCCTCACCACTTCCATCCCTGCTCCAAGCACTTCTTCTGGAAACTTCCTTACCCTTTCCTAACAAGAGAAATACAAAGGACACACAGAGAGCTAACTCTAGATTTAACGACTTGGTCTGAAGACAGCATCCAGGCACTTGTAAAAGCCACCATATTTCATCTGTCTTCATAGTTGAGGATAGTTCTCTCACATCGTACTCTGAGACATATTCAACTTGAGTCCTCCATTGTTCCTGTCTCTCTGTGTTAAATTTGTTTACTAGAAAAAATAAAATATTGCAAAGCTCTAAAATGTATGGCATATTTCAAAAAAGAGCACAATTGTTGTGCCTCAATGTTGGCTGGGTCAGGACAGACTAATAACACTGAAAACCATGCCATTTGGAAGAATCATCATTCCTGAAGCGTTTTTTAATTTCCGAGTCTTTCCAAGGAGTACATCATTCCAAGCTTTACCAGGAGTGCTCTCAGGGCACCTGTGGTATCAAGCATTCCTCTTTCAAGAGAGCACCATGGATTCTACAAGGCACATTCTTTTGTATCACACATTGCCACTGTGGTTCTGTCTCTGATCCCAACATGTGTTCTTACATCGTGTTTAATTTAGGAAGATTACAATCAATGATCAGTCCTAGATCCCACCTGGACTCCTTGTCATCTGTAGTGTGGGAGAAAGCCTTTGATGTGTTTGTACTTTGAATTTCTGAAAGTACTCCTGATTATCATTTATACTTCACAGAGGCTGAGACTCCCTCCTGTCCACAAACTTCCTCTTCTCCTAAATCATCTCTAATGTTTAGGAAAATTATTTTTCAACGTGTTCCCCTCATGTCACACACTTTATAAAATTCAACTCTTCACTGTGCTCTTTCTCCACTCACCATCAGCAATTCTCACGGTTCCCAGCTCGTGTGGGACAGTTGCTCCCCCCCCCTTTTTGTTTTTACTAAATTATTTTGAACTATTTTTTTCCTACTCCATCAAGTAGAAGTTTTGTCAGAAGTCATGGGGATAAGAACCAATCAAACAAGTCTCTCCTGCCTTAGCACATCTGCAGCATTTCACATCATGGAGGACATTACA